>NC_091057.1:40985905-40988405 GCF_000393655.2 Nicotiana sylvestris
TACCACTGCTACCACTACTACCACTACTACTACTACTACTACTACTACCACTACTACCACTACTACCACTACTACCACTACTACCACTACTACCACTACTACTACCACTACTACCATTACTACCACTACTACCACTACTACCACCACTACCACCACTACCACCACTACGACCACTACGACCACTACTACCACTACTACCACTACTACCACTATCACTACCACTACTATCACTACTACTACTACCACCACTACCACTACTGCCACTACCACTACTGCCACCACTACTGCCACCACTACTGCCACCACTACTACCACTTCTGCCACTACTGCCACGACTACCACTACTACCACTACTACCACTACTACCACTACCACTACTACTACTACTACTACTACTACTACTACTACCACTACTACCACTACTACCACTACTACCACTACTACCACTACTACCACTACTACTACCACTACTACCACTACTACCACTACTACTACCACTACTACCACTACTACCACTACTACCACTACTACTACCACTACTACTACTACTACTACCACTACTACCACTACTACCACAACTACTACCACTACTACCACTATTACCATTACTTCTACTACTACCACTACTACTACTACTACTACTACTACTACCACTACTACCACTACTACAACCACTACCACCACTACCACCACTACTACCACTACTACTACTCCTACTACTGCTACTACTGCTACTACTGCTACTACTACTACTGCTGCTACTGCTACTGCTACTACTGCTACTGCTACTGCTACTGCTACTACTGCTGCTACTGCTACTACTGCTACTACTACTACTACCACTACCACTACTACCACTACTACCACTACTACCACTACTACCACTACTACCACTACTACCACTACTACCACCACTACCACCACTACGACCACTACGACCACTACTACCACTACTACCACTACTACCACTATCACTACCACTACTATCACTACTACTACTACCACCACTACCACCACTGCCACTACCACTACTACTACCACTACTGCCACCACTACTACCACTACTGCCACTACTACCACTACTACCACTACTACCACTACTACCACTACTACCACTACTACTACTACTACTACCACTACTACTACTACTACTACTACTACTACTACCACTACTACTACTACTACTACTACTACTACTACTACTACTACTACTACTACTACTACTACTACTACTACTACCTCTACTACCACTACTACCACTACTACTACCACTACTACCACTACTACCACTACTACCACTACTACTACCACTACTACTACCACTACTACCACTACTACCACTACTACCACTACTACCACTACTACTACCACTACTACTACCACTACTACCACTACTACTACTACTACTACTACCACTACTACCACTACTACCACTACTACAACCACTACCACCACTACCACCACTACTACTACTACTACTACTCCTACTACTGCTACTACTGCTACTACTACTACTGCTGCTACTGCTAATGCTACTACTGCTACTGCTACTACTGCTGCTACTGCTACTACTGCTACTACTACTGCTACTACTACTGCTACTACTTCTGCTACTGCTACTGCTGCTGCTACTGCTGCTGCTACTGCTGCAACTACTGCAACTACTGCAACTACTGCACCTACAACAGCAACAGCTGCAACTACTGCAACTACTACTGCTACTACTACTGCTACTACTACTGCTACTCCTACTGCTACTACTACTGCTACTACTACTGCTACTACTACTGTTACTACTGCTACTACTGCTACCACTGCTACCACTGCTACCACTGCTACCACTACCACCACTACCACGACTACCACGACCACCACCACTACCACCACTACCACTACCATTACCACTACCACTATCACTACCACTACCATTACCATTACCACTATCACTACCACTATCACTACCACTACCACTACTACCACTACTACCACTACTACCACCACTACCACCACCACTACTACTACTACTACTACTACTACAACTACCACTACTACCACTACTACTACTACCACTACTTCCACTACTACCACTACCACTACTATCACTATCACTACTACCACGTAGCTGCTGCTACTGCTACTACTACTGCTACTACTATCACAACTACCACTACAACCACCACTACCACCACTACCACTACTACTACCACTACTACTACTGCTACTACTGCTACTACTGTGACTACTTTCACTACCACTACCACCACTACTACTACTACTACTACGACTACTACTACTACTACTGCTACTGCTACTGCTACTACTACTACTACTGCTACTGCTACTGCTGCTGCTGCTGCTGCTGCTGCTACTGCTACTGCTACTGCTACTGCTATTGCTGCTACTGCTGCTACTACTGCTACTACTGCTGCTACTGCTGCTACTGCTACTACTAGTACTACTACTACTACTACCACTACTACTACTACTACTAGCACTACTA
>NC_091057.1:41000905-41105905 GCF_000393655.2 Nicotiana sylvestris
CCACTACTACTACTACTACTACTACTACTACCACTACTACCACTACTACAACCACTACCACCACTACCACCACTACTACCACTACTACTACTCCTACTACTGCTACTACTGCTACTACTGCTACTACTGCTACTACTACTACTACTGCTACTGCTACTGCTACTACTGCTACTGCTACTGCTACTGCTACTACTGCTGCTACTGCTACTACTACTGCTACTACTACTGCTACTGCAACTGCTACTACTTCTGCTACTGCTACTGCTGCTGCTACTGCTGCAGCTACTGCTGCAACTACTGCAACTACTGCACCTACAACAGCAACAGCTGCAACTACTGCAACTACTACTGCTACTACTACTGCTACTACTACTGCTACTCCTACTGCTACTACTACTGCTACTACTACTGCTACAACTACTGCTACTACTGTTACTACTGCTACTACTGCTACCACTGCTACCACTGCCACCACTCCCACCACTACCACGACTACCACGACCACCACCACTACCACCACTACCACTACCATTACCACTACCACTATCACTACCACTACCACTACCACTACCACTACTACCACTACTACCACTACTACCACCACTACCACCACCACTACTACTATTACTACTACTACCACTACTACTACTACCACTACTACTACTACCACTACTTCCACTACTACCACTACTACTACTATCACTATCACTACTACCACTACTACTACCACGTAGCTGCTGTTACTGCTACTACTACTGCTACTACTACCTCAACTACCACTACAACCACCACTACCACCACTACCACCACTACTACCACTACTACTACTGCTACTATTGCTACTACTGCGACTACTTCCTCTACCACTACCACCACTACTACTACTACTACTACGACTACTACTACTACTACTACTACTGCTACTGCTACTACTACTACTACTGCTACTGCTACTGCTACTGCTGCTGCTGCTGCTGCTACTGCTACTGCTACTGCTATTGCTGCTACTGCTACTGCTGCTACTACTGCTGCTACTGCTACTACTACTACTACTACTACTACTACTACTACTACTACTACCACTACTACCACTACTACCACTACTACCACTACTACCACTACTACCACTACTACTACCACTACTACCACTACTACCACCACTACTACCACTACCACTACTACCACTACCACTACCACCACTACTGCCACTACTGCCACTACTGCCACTACTGCCACTACTGCCACTACTGCCACTACTGCCACGACTGCCACGACTGCCACGACTGCCACGACTGCCACTACTGCCACTACTGCCACTACTGCCACGACTGCCACGACTGCCACGACTGCCACTACTGCCACTACTGCCACTACTGCCACTACTGCCACCACTACCACCACTACCACCACTACCACCACTACCACCACTACCACCACTACCACTACTACCACTACTACCACTACTACCGCCACTACCCTTACTACTACTACTACTACTACTACTATGACTACTACTACCACTACCACTACTACCACTACTACCACTACCACTACTACCACTACCACTACTACCACTACTACCACTACTACCACCACTACCACCACTACCACCACTACCACCACTACTACCACTACTACTACTCCTACTACTGCTACTACTGCTACTACTACTGCTGTTGCTACTGCTACTGCTACTGCTGCTACTGCTACTACTGCTGCTACTACTGCTGCTGCTACTACTGCTGCTACTACTACTCCTACTACCACTACTACCACTACTATCACTACTACCACCACTACCACTACTACCACCACTACGACCACTACTACCACTACTACCACTACTACCACTATCACTACCACTACCACCACTACTACCACTACTACTACTCCTACTACTGCTACTACTGCTACTACTACTACTGCTGTTGCTACTGCTACTGCTACTGCTGCTACTGCTACTGCTACTGCTACTGCTACTACTGCTGCTACTGCTACTACTGCTACTACCACTACTAATACTACTACTATCACCACTATGACTACTACCACCACTACTACTACTACTAAAACTACTACTACTATTACTACTACTACTACTACCACTACCATTAGTACCACCACCACTATTACTACCACTACTATCACTACTACCACTACTACTAATACTACTACTACTACAACTATTACTATCACTACTACTACTACTACTACTACTACTACTACTACCACTACCACTACTACCACCACCACTACTACTACTATTACTTTCACCACTACTACTACTACCACCACTACTACGACTACCATTACTACGACTACCACCACTACCACTACCACTACTATTACTACTACTACTACTATCACTACTACTACCACTACTACTACCACTACTATCACTACCACTACCACCACCACTACCACTACTACTATTGCCACTACTATTACTACTACCACTACTACTACCACCACTACCACTATCACTATCACTACTACTACTACCACCACCACCACCACCGACCACCACTACTACTACTACTATCACCACTAATATTACTACCACCACTACTACGACTACCACGACTACTACTACCACTACCATTACTCACTACAACAAATGTGATATTTAGCTACAAAACTTTTAGTCACGCCAACAAAATTCGTCACTAATTATTCACTTTTCGTGACGAAAATTATGTTTCGTGTTTAGATACATAATCCGCATGCTTTTAGTAACGAAACATAAAATTTCGTAGCAAAAGTTTTGTCCACTAAAGTTTCCCACCAAAAAATAACTTGGCGACATTATTTAATAGCATTAGCCACGAATTTTATACAATTAGTGACATATTATTTTGTCACTAATGATGTATCCAATTTGTGACAAATCATAATTTGTCTTAAAATTGGTAAAACTTTGGACACGAAAAAATTTCGTCATAAAAAATGTGTTATTACAATAGTGACAAAATAAAATTTGTAGTTAAACATGGTAAACTTTAGATACAAAAGTTTCTAATTTATTATGACATTAGTTTTTGTCACTAATAGTGCAAACAATTAGTGATAATTATTTAATTGTCTCTGTTTAACGTACAGTATAGTCATAACAAAATTTTTGTCACGAAAAATATGATTCTTAAATGGCTACGAGTTGAATTTTGTAGTTGAATAGTACAATTATTGGTGACAAAAAAAGATTCATAGTAAAAAACTAAAAGATATAGTTTTGTTCATATAAGATACAAAAAGTTACTTTAGGACTAATTAACCTTATGACCGAAGCACCCATCTTGAAAAATTATTAAGTTCGAGAAACTTGAATCCCATTTTATAAAGTTTTATTATGAAGTCTATATGACCTACAAATGAAAGAAATCAAATTAAAACCATACTCATTTTGATTCAATTGCCATATCTAACTTTAGAAAATATAAAACCAAAAAATCATATTAAAATTTAATAGAACCAAGGAACACTTGCTGCTACAAAATTTCATATTGTTTAGATAGGAACAGTCTATATATGGACTTATATCTATAACATAATCCGAGCATATGGAGTCCAACATAATACCTCAACTGTCAAATAACTAGTTAATTGGGTCACGCTTCGCGCAGTCAAATATCTTTATTTTATATTTATTTGATTCAAAAGAATGTAGATTTTTATAATGGCAAAAATAAAAAAAAAATATTATATAATGCCAGATGTAACATAAGAAAACATATGAAAAATCAAACAGAAAATCATATCAAAATAAATAAATAAAGCATTCACTACTTCTTTAGATTTCATAATTACAGAGTTTTCGAAGAACACTTCTTTTTAATTTGAGAGGTGAAGTTAAATGCTCATTTTATAGAAAAAAACTTATCATGGAATGTTATGTTTGTTAATATAGATCTAATTTTTTTTTATTGGAAACTGGAATAAGATGTTAAGTCGATTGTAGACTTACAGTGGAAGTCTTCCGTAAAATAAAAAGGTAGAGTGTAGTTGCTAATCTGGTCATTTTTTAAGTTATTGTGTTTCCTTTTAAGTCTAAGAGACCAAAAAAATTAAGGGAAGAGCAATATGCCAACCATCTGTTCATAACGCTTAAAGCATTAAGCGGATAATTTATTTACTCTTTCACTATTCGAAGTTCATGTGATAGACACTAATAAAGTTAACATTTAAGAGAAAACAAAAGGAGAATCTGCTTTAGAAATTTAAAGTAGAATAAACAGAGGACAGAGAGACCTACACAGGCGGATATTACCTCAAGACATCTATAACAACAACAACAACAACAACAATAACAACGACCCAGTGAAATCTCACTAGTGGGGTCTGGAGAGGGTAGTGTGTACGCAGACCTAACCCTACCTCGAAGGAATAGAGAGGTCTGAGGTTCCTAGTAATTTTTAGTAAAAAGAATTACCAGAAAACAGGAATATCCAATTGGTTGTACTAAAGGATCAATTTATAAACATCTCGTGGAAAACTACAATCCTTTTTTGGTAAAAAACAAAGGTAGAGGTCATATTGACTGCAGTAGCTGTGCTCATTAGGATCATGACTGGCTTGAAGACTTTCAAGCAGCTGAAATCATCTAGTTATTTACGTTGATGTACCATCATGCACCCAAAGACGAACAGGTGGTGTTATATACCATGAGAAGGTTGTAGTGGTCACTGAACAATGTGCAGCAGAAAGCACAGCAGAAAATCGATCTGTTGGTCTGGACAAAATTCCATCACTGACCAGGTTCAACTAAAGCAGGGGTAATTTGTCTTTGAAATCTTAAAAGCCTGATAAGATGGTGCTCTTGAGCAGATATGTGGTGGGAAGGGGTATATAGACATGTCAACCGTTGATGCTGATACTTCTTCAAAGATTATTGAGGTTGGAATTGCATGTGGGAATATTAATTCTTGACTTGTTTTACACTAGAGCTGAAGCAGTGTACTATCAGAATTAAGTTTATGATGAATACTGCACATATTAGAACAACAAAGAATTAGTAAGTTGAAGTGAAATACTAATAGTGAATGATTACAGGCCATTACATGAAAGGGTGGTTGTTTTGTTGAAGCTCCAGTTTCAAGGAGCAAAAAGCCAGCTGAAGATGGCCAACTAGTAATTCTAGCAGCTGGGGACAAGGTAATATATATACTATTATTTAGCTGTTTAATGGAACAACACTCTTATTATCTTTGGTTTGATCCAAACTGCTCCTTCATGTCTAGAATAGCTAATAGAACTGTTAGTTAGCTAATTACATTGGATTAGCATTAGTAATAAATAGTTGGCTAAATAAATTGAGCCTGTGTATATACACCATTGTATAGCACTTGGGAGTATCAATCAATGAACGAAATCCTATTTCTCACTTCTCTCTATTCCATTCCCTCTTCTTCTCTCTATTCTCTAATCCCCCTTTCCCCTTCTCATGCTTTTCTTAGTGAAGGCAGTCCCCTCATTCCAGTGATATTTGCTTGTACACTGATTTCTTAAAATTTAGTGCAACATATGACTTCCTAATTTATCGTTTTCCTCTGAATCCCAGCCCAAATTAAGTAAATAAGTACCCATCTATCCACATACAAAAAATCAAACTTCAATTCATTCTTATGACAAATTAATTAATAAATAACTCAGTATTCGGATGTTAAGAATTAAATAGAGAGGAGAAGGCAGCGATAGAAATAAAAGAGGAGAATTTACCAGAGTGGTCTGATAGCAAACAAGGGGATTACCAAGAGCAACGAGATGCAGCGTCAGGAGAGGGCTGCAGCGACAATTCTTTTTTTTTTTTTGAAAAGGACGGACGAGGGGAGATGTTGAGGGCTTGCGGTGACAATTCCTTGTTTGACAAAAAGAGTGACCAACAGATTTTTTTATAAAAATAGAAGAAAAAATGTAATCCATAACCCAAGCAGATTGGAACTCCAATTAAAGTTTATGGTATCAAAGTTTGTAGAAGAAAAATTAATCAATTATGCTCAACTTGCTCATATGCGGAAAAGTGAACAAAAATATATATTTGTATATCCATTCATGCTATAATTTACACAATACTTGAGGTGTTCATTGTTCAATATGATTCAATTTTTTACCTAAAAAGCAACTAAATCAACAAAGTTAATTTTTTGTTAATTTTTATTTGGTCTTTTAATTTCCTCTATGATAATAGGCTAGATTCATATAATTTGGCGACTGTTTATGCCCCAACTTGATTATGTTTCACTATTATTTTATAGTTAAATGATGATAAATTGGCTCTAATGATGAATTTCATACTTTGCAGGAGTGAATGGCATGTATGAGGACTTAAGGCTGTAATTGGAGCTAAATTGAGCAAGAAAAGCCCCTAGGAGCTGAGTACATGGGAAGACGGGAGAAAGAAGAGATGAAATGAAGACCTGGACTAGCGCGGCCACTAGCGCAACCGCGCTAGCCTAGAAAGTCGAGGCAATTGATAGGCCATATGTGCGGCTAGTTGCGCGTCCACTAGCGCGATCGCGCTAGCTCAGTTCCGGAAAATTAAACTTCAGGGGTAAATTTGAAAGTTCGGGGGTAAATCCACTTAACCTATAGAAGTTCTAGCTCACCCAAAAGATCATTATCAAGGTTTTCAAGGCTTGTTTTTAGACTACGGAGGAGGCAAGAACAAGGGTGTGAAGATCTACCAAACATTAGAATTTTTCTAACTCCTTTTACTTCTTGCAATTAAACATTATGAACAACTTTGTAGTTTTGTCTTGTTTTGTTATGAGTAGCTAAACAATTGATCTAGGGTTGATGGAACCAATTGTTGGTTGAAGTTTTGACTCAACTTGTTATAATCGAGCCGGATTTATTATATGAGTGTTCAATTACGTTTTGTATGGTGATTAATTGAATGGGCCCTTGATTAATCGTGTCTAATTACCTCATATTGCTTGAGAAAGAATATTAGGTTAGACTGTTGTTGAACAACACCACTTTTGGGTAATTGAAGAGATTCATTACTTGAACTTAAAAGTGGGTTTAGAGATAACGAAACTTTGGTGGGATAATTTAGAGCTACACATATTGTCAGCTAGAGTAGTTCGAGAGAATGCTCTAGTAAATTATTATAGTTGATCGAAAGAAAATTACGATAACTCATAGCTCTTAAACCTCATAAAGTAGTACAACGAGATTATAGCAAAAGAGTTAAAACCTAAACTAGCAATTGGGGAAATCAATGCCCTAGACCTTTTTACCCTTGAATTATCTTTAATTTAGCATATTGTTATTTTTAATATCATTTGAAATAGTTAAACAAAAACCCAAGCTGATTGATAAAAATCTTGCATCTGGAAATTGGTTGAGTTGATAATAGCATTGCCAAGAGTTGTAATAGATAGGTTAGTTCCCTGAGGATTCGACTCCGGAATTTAAAAAACCGGATTATATTTGCAACGACCGCTTTGTCTTTAGAACGCATAGTTGGGCGTGATCACTCTATTTCACATGTTATTCTAATTTAATCAATTCAAGTTATTACAGTAAAGAAATAAATTTATATGTGAGTAGATATTTTCGGTAGAGAATAAAGTATCTATAATTTTTTTTACAAGTACAAATAATGCAATAGTGTTAAAGTTAATATGAGATAAAAATTAACCATACTTAATTTTTAGATAAATAAAAAATAATAGTTTCTTAAATACTATTATCAAACTATACATTTTATCTTCCTAACATAAAATAATTAATAAGCTTCATCAATACTGTAATTTAAATTAGTATTCCTTCAAGATTAAATACATAATTACTTTCAAATTTGACATAGAACTTAAGACATGAAGATTAGGGGCGAGCGTTCTGGCAGTTTGGATTGGATATGAAATTTTCGATTTGGTTTTCGGATTGAAGAAATGACAATCCAACTCCAATCCATATAAACTAGGATCGGATCGGATCGGATCTTTTAAGTTCAGCAAACCGATACCCGACTGGTCGTTTTGAGCTCTAGCACGTCGTTCGGCAGTTTGAGGCCATGAACATCTTCAGTTCAGGTACTATGACTCGTGCACATGGTCGTAATTCGAATTCGGGAAGTTTGGAGTCGATTTGGAAAGAGAATTCTCATTTCGGAAGCTTTAAGTTGGAAGAATTGGTTAAGTTGTGATTTTTGAATAAACGACCTCGAAATCGAGATTTGAAGGTTCCAACAGGCCTTCGTATGATGATTTTGGCCTTGGGCGAATGTCCAGATTGGGTTTTGGATGACTCGGGTACACGTTGTTTTCGTACTCATACTACGTTCGAGAGTGAACAACTCAACCTAATATACATCAATGATTTATATTAGAGAAGAACTCTAGCTGCTTCTGTGATCCCTCTCATAGCTGCCAACATCCGCTTCTGCGCTGCCAACATCGCACTTGCGATGTCGCAGGTGCGTTCCACTGCTCCGCTCCTGCGATGAACACCCAACACTGCCCAGCCCCCTTTCAAGTCGCTTCTGCGATGAGTTTCATGCTTCTGCGATGTCGCTTCTGCCCAAATGTTGTTCAGAACAGCAGAAAAATTAGCAGCTTCAATGTCCAAAATTAACTCCGCTAACCTTCCAAAATCTACCCGAGGCCCTCAGGACTTTAACCAAGTATGCCAACATGTCCTAAAATACAATACGAACTTAGTCAAGGCTTTAAACCACGTCAAACCATGCCGAAATTACGAATCACGCATCGAATCGAATTATGAGTTTTCAAATCTTCCAACTTCTATATTTTGCGCCGAAACATATCAAATCAATCCGGAATGACTTCAAATTTTGCACGTGAGTCATAAATGATGTACCAGAGCTGTTCCTATTTTCGGAATCGAAATCCGGCCTCATTATCAAATTTCCAGCCTCGGTCGAATTTTCCAAAAAAAAAAATTCTATTTTCCAACTTTCGCCAAAATGTGTCGAATTGTCCTAACTCCTACGGACTTCCAAATCCGGACATACGCCTACGGCGAAAATTACCATACAAAGCTATTGACATCATCAAAACTCCATTCCGAGGTCGTTGCTCAAAAGTCAACTCTCCGTTCAACTCTTTCCATTTAAGTTTCAAAATGAGAATTTTTCTTTAAATTTAATTTCGAATCTTTTGAAAACCAAACTCGATGGCACACACAAGTCATAATACATATTACAAAGTTGCTCGGGACCTTAGGTTGCTGAATGAGGCGTTATTTCTTAAAACGACATATTGGGTCATTACATCTTTACCGTAATCATCCAAATACATTATTCAATTAATGAAATCATTATAAACCAAATGCACAGAGACATTAATATGGCCGATAAGAAGTAGCAATAATAAAACCATGTCCAACTAGAAAGTATTCTTATTAGGAATGTATATCAGTCGGTTCAGTTAGGTTGTGAATGTTATTGGCTCGATATATCGGTTATCGGTTATCGGTTATAAATATGCTAAACTGATAATCGAACTGATAAGATAGTGATTATCGAATATCGATTAATCAGTTGTCGATCATTACAATTTATCCGATAAGATAACTTAATTTAGAGGAAAAAGTATAGTGTATAACACTAATTAATCTTATAACCTTGATTCCTTCACTTATGTTCTAAAGAGTGAACAAAAGTTTTGTGGACATTGGGGGACCAATCAGCAGAATATACTGAACACTAGGAATATTAGAGGATCATAATTACAACAGTTGCTTTCCTACAAAGAACTAAGAATATACTGAACACTAGGAATATTAGAGGATCATAATTACAACAGTTGCTTTCCTACAAAGAACTAAGAGGTTTTGTCAAGTCTACTTATCCAAACAGAGTAGAAACAACACAAATAGTAGCCAAGAGCGCAAAAAATAATTTGTAATGTAAAATTTTATATAGTTATAATTTCTAAATAGGTATTTATATAATCAATCTGGTTCGACTTTTTCGATTAATTTTTGCTTAAAACCAAAAAGTTAAATTTTATATGTTCTTAAAACTAAAAATCAAAATCAAATCAAATAAAGAATGTTGATTTTTTTCTCTAATTTGATCCCTTTTCTGTTTGGTTCAATTTCTCGTGAACACCAAGATAGTTAAATCAATTCTTGAAATAAATCTTTTGAATATTGTATTACTGTAGTACATATTTGATATAGCTTATTTATAACATAAAGTCATCCAAAATTGGGATATGTACTAAAATAAAGTTCATTTTAGTATTATTTTCACAAGGTAAAGTTTCATTTTACTATTTTTTTTTACATAAGTTGGTTGTACATTTGTAGTATTATATATATATAAGTTGGCTGTATATACTATTTTTACATAAGTTGGCTGATATTTTAGAATTAGTGGGAGAGAGAGATAAAGTTAGGGTTAGAAGAAAATTCAGGGTAAAGCACTTCTCCACTCCCTTCCTTGGCATAACTCTTCAACCTCCTCCATACCCACCAAACTCGTCCATACCCACCAAATAGAATTCCACAACATTGTAAAATGGAGAAAGAAACCGTCTTTTGGCGCTGGTTTTTGGGATTTTTGGCTCCAAACGAATGTCAGGATAACCACTATATATATATGAGAAAAATGACTGGAAAAAATACATTGCAAAGTGAAGCAAAATTTCTGAACAGGTATGTATCATTTCACCTACTCTTTGTTTGAATAAGATTCAATAGATTGTAATTGCCACAATCATATATCAAATTATTAATTCATTAATTATTTGTGGCATAGACATTGATATGCTTTTATTTTGTCTCATATGATCAATCTAGATGAGAATAAATCAATTAGAAGATTTTGAAACAGAATTCTTTAATTTATTGTGTATATTTAGAGTTTTTAGTTTACTGTGTCTATTTATAGTTTTGCATGGTGTACTGAAGGGGAAATATTAGATATTATCAGAGTAGGCATCTATTTTGTGTATATATTGATGTTTTCTGTCTGGTTTTGAGGGAAGAGTGGATGGATTGTGGAAATATGGTATTAAAGCTTCTGTTTGAATCAAATCATGCTTCTTGGTGGCCCTTGGAAATTTGTTTGATCGGATAATGGCACTTTAAATTTAGATGAACTGAAACAAAGTGTTTTAAGGTGAATATTCTGTAGGGTAATTTATATTTTTGTTGAAACTAGTAAACATTTCTTCACTAGGCTCAATCTTTGTCAGACACACAACTTCTTTTAAATCTGCTGCATGTATAACTTATAAGATCTTTGGTATAAGTTTTTGAAAAAAATTAATATAATGGAAAAATAAAGGAGCTGTTGATAGTTCCCATACTATTTTTAGTTTTGATATGTATTCATAATTTTGATATCGCTGCCCAAGTAAGTCTAGTGCCTCTTCTCTTGCTTTTTCTTGCCAGTCAGTGTGCAGTGCTAGAAGAAAAATAGTCCATGAGAGCAATGTCTAAGTTGTTTCTTGTTCAGCATTCATCAATTATTTCTTCAAATATGATCTTCTCTCTTCCAGCAGTATCATGATTAGCTTTCAAAAGCATTCCAAGATAATCTGTTGTAATATTGTCCATATTGCTTACCATTGCACACACTCTTTTCTTGATTATCTCTGTGAAAAGTTGCTGGATTTTTCTTTCAACTTTCACCATTGAAAAACTTTCATTTATACGGTATACATTTTTGAAAACATAGTTGATGTGCCTTCAAATTAGAAAAATTTCTACATAAATAGATCTTTGGTATGTTATACTAATTACTTAACTCGGCTAGTGATGCTTCAATAGTTCAATAAATTTTAGGAGAAGAAGATAGTAAATTCGTATTAGGAAATGATGTGCATCAGGCTTTCCAGATTGATGATTTATGTTCTTTTTGAGTTTTTCTTTAGTTATTTCTAACTTTTGGTTTGTTAAACTAATAGATTTTACATCTAATGAATATACTAAAATTATATAGTATTTTTGGTAGAATTCTACAAATCAATGGCACCAGGCGGACGTGTCTCTAGGCAAACCACAATTACAGGTGCTTCTACTCAAGCAAGCCGATTATCTGATCCATCAAATAGTAATAATCCTACTCCTAATACAGGTAATACGTACCTTTTATTATATTGACTAGGAGTGTATCTATTAATTATTGTTTGTTCTCCTTTTTAATTTGATGCTTATTGCTCATTGTTGTCAGTGTACTATTTTTTGTTGTTTATTCTTATGAATCCTTTTTTTTGGCTTGTTCTGTGCATTCCATATTGTTTTTCTATATGCAACAAGTATATCCTGCACTTTCTAATTCAGACTTTTGGTAGTACTATTTTTATTGAAACCTTTGCTGTAAAATTGAAGTAATTTCTTATTGTTGGGTCAATTATATTGCAATTCGAAGGTATATTGGAGATTTTCATTTCTGTGGAAGTCATTATCTGATAAATTACATTGCACCCATTCTTTCTTATTGGTTTTAGCAAATACTAAGGGTAGCCAAGAACTTCACACCTATTGCAATATTATTTTTGAGTTTATCTTTATAAAACAAACAGATTGTGTTTAAAAGAAGGGATGTAAACAAAGTTTCTGATTGTCGCCCAATAAGAAGTTTCAACAAATTCTTACTTTCCTCGACTGGAAAGAAATAACAATCTTTATATTCCAGCATCTAGGATTCTTTTGTGTTTAAGTTGGAACCAAATATATTAACATTTGAAACATTTCATTAATGTTAAACTTGAAACAGTAGAGTTTTCATTTGTAGCATGGTAATTAGTTACTAATATATATACATGGTTACCATTTAAGAATTTTAGCAAGTATTTTGAACTGATTTTTACTTTTTAAAATCAGATGATTCAACTAGAATCAGGAAAGGTCGTGGAAGGACAATGAGAAAAGGTCTTGAGAAAATGAAGAAGTCTATAGGGAGAAATATGGTTATAGACATCCCAGTTGGTAAAGGAAGGCCAGTTAAGGCAATTCCATCAGCAAAGCTATCAAATGAGTTAGGAATTATTGCTCGCAACTTTCTTTCGCTTCCAAACAAGTGGAAGGAACTCACAAGAGATGATAAGGATGTAGCATTAATTAGATGCCATGTAAGGATTCTATATTTTGGTAAATTTTATTACATTATAAATATGTTAGTTTTTAATCTTTTACCAGCAAAGGAAATTTTAATTGTTTTGTGAGTGTCTTCAAAACTTCTCATTTTGCAGGAGAAGTTTGAAATTAACTGGGACGAGCATTACACCAAAGATAGATGTGAGGATATTCTGAAAAATAGAAGCCGACAATGGCGCTACAAATTTAAAAAGCTATTTGAAAGTGCAAGCCCTGAGGAAGAGGCTCGTAAAATTGAAGTGCCAGAGTTGACCCCGGAAAATTGGAACAGGCTCTGTGACATGTGGGCGAATCCAGAGCATAAGGTAATTTCTATTCATATTTGTCTCGCTATATCTTTTTCTGGCAAACAACATTCACGATTTCTCAACCTTTTTCTTTAAGTAATTAAGTATACGTACAAACAAAATGTACAGAAGATATTTTCAAAAAATATTTTTCTCTACTTTGCAGCTGCAACATTCATTCATGGATGATATGGCTTGCATTGATATGAGTAGACCCTTACAGAAGATAAAAATAAGAGTAGAAAATAAACTGGAAGTAAAAAAGAAAAAAAAAGATTCTTTAAATGCCTCTGAAAAATGCAACCTATGAGAAGAGTTTGACGTGGTTCTTTAGTTTATGTCCAGTCTTTTATGCTAACATCTGAGAACTTATAGTGCGAAATGATAATAAGCTTTAGCATCATATTTGTTTCATTATAAGTTCATTTACTTATATTTATATATTCTTTGTAGAGACGATGCGAGATAAACAAGGTCAATCGAACAAAGCTGAAATCTAATCATTTCATGGGGTCAAGAGCTTTTGTAGCTGCTCGTGCTGAAATAGTAAGTTATACTATTTTTATTTTTTGGAACTTTTCCAATCTCTATGCTTGGTAGGCGAAGACTGAAATCTCAAGAGACATTTTTAATATTCAAAATGGTGAAAAAAAAAGAACTTGCACATACTTTTAAGTATTGCTATTTTTCATTCATAATTCAAATCAAGTTAGTTTCTTGTTGCTGTTGTGCAAGTTTTTTTATTGCAATTATTGAGTATTCTAGAGCTTGTTTGGCCTATTTATTGCTGCCGAGGCTCTGTTTGTGACTCGTTATTGGATTTCTAGTTTTCTTATATGGCATTTCGTGAACCGGTTAGCTTTTTTTGCTTTGCTGATATCTGGTTTCCTCTTGTGAGGATCATCTGCCGTGTTGGCTCTGAACTCCATATTTGCACTAGGATCAATCACTTCTTTAACCACCTGTTTCTATGTTAATGTAGTTTATGAGTGTTTTGATAACATAACTTAGCACTTAAAACTAGACATATAACTTGGTTAAATATTAGACATTGCACGCTCTTAAGTAGTAAATTACTAGAACTTGACTGTTAAGCTCTTATTATGTTTTGGTGTAAACTGGAACTTGTAAATGATGCTGAAATCTTGTTAGATCTCATTTCCTAATTTATAGCCCCAACGTTAGTGCTGATACTCAATAAAACTTACCTTTTCTAAGAAAAAAGAAGTAGAAAACTTGATTCTCATCAGACATTCCATCAACTATACTTTTATATTTGAAGATTAATGTATCCATTGATTTTAGTTAATATCTGATCTCTTCTCATACGGAAGGCATATCTTCTATGTAAAGCAGTTATTTTTATTTTATTTATGTTTGAGTTGTTCGAACTCGGAAAGCATTATGTGTCAGTTCTTCCTCTTCCTTTGTATTTGCTTTTTTTTTTGCTTGAGTTCTATGATCTCTGCCTACATTAGAAAGTCAGATGTGTGGGATGAGAATTGCTAAAATGGGAGAAACTTATCATTTGTATAAAAAATAGAGAACCTGCTTAATGTGTAGTACTTGACTCTTTGAAACTAACCTTGCCTCATATGTGTAAATATTTTCTTAACAAAACACCAAACCTACTCATAAATAAGAAGTTTTTATCTCTTTGTATATGTTATACAGTCATCTAGATATCATGTCCTCCAGTTGCCCATGTAAGAAAGTCGCGCTTCTATTAAAGTCAACAATGATTTGAATCACTGCTCTTTTTCCTTCTTTGTCTGGTTTAAGTTGTCGACAATATGAAATGAACTAGAGAGGCTGCATTTAGGATGTTTGATTGAACTCTTTTTGTATTAAGAATAGCTTAGATGCGTGTTTAGGGTCTTTGGTGGAGTTACGTATTCGACTTTGGATCAATGTTTGGACCACGGGAATATGAGAAGGGTCCCAAGGATCAAGGGGAGTCTGTTGTGAAACATTGAAGCCTATTTAGTTATTTCTAAGTTTGAGATGTAATTTATAGTGAACAAAGTCATGGTGAATTGGTAATTGAGAGGCGGGGACGTTTCTGTGCAACTTGTTTCTTTCGTATCTCTTTACTTTTCTTTAAATCTTTGTCAGCATGCTTTAGTTAAACTTTTAATTATCAAATATTAGTATCACATCTAGGACCTTAATAACAAGGAAAACCAGTCCTATGTCTGCGTCATGTATTCTACAACAACTGTTAGTAGTAGTATTTTAAGGCTCTTAAAATATATTGAGCTTTCTGATATAAAACCTTTATTTGCTTCCTTTCTCTGAGTTTATTTTTGTATAAAAGGGCAGTCAACATATAAAAATTCTGTCTTGTTGTTAGTTGGGAAGCCATAACTACTCTTCATTAGTTGTCTAATGTTACTTGTCACATCAATTTCTGACTCTGCAATGTTCTGTCTCACAAAACTCTCAAAAATGGTTGCCTTGACAGGAGTTGGTATAGGTAAAAAGCTTTGATCCACATACATTCATTACCTTTTGTTGAACCTGTAATCTAATCATGTCAATGTGGTTGAGGTTCAATCACCCTAGATATTCATTACTAAGATGATATTTTAGTAATATTTCATATTATTTTCATATTGTGTAGGGTGTGAAGGAACATGAAGGAGTAGAGCCAAATAGGATTGAGTTCTACAAAAGTACCCATACTCGAGTGAAAAAGGATGGTCATCTCCAGAGGCTGAGACTAACTACGTAAGTAATATTTTAGTAACATGTCACATGTATTCATTCTATCTTATAATTAATTTAACTGATGTAATATTTTTATGTAGAACAAAATGAGAGATTTGAGAGCTCGGTCTGTTTCTGAAGAGAATCCCATGGCTATTGATGAAATTGTTGATAATGTACTTGGTACAAGGTCGGGACATATTAAAGGTCTTGGTTATGGTGAAAAGCCTAATACAACTATAGCAACAAAAAGAAGGACATCAGAATTAGAGGATGCTCTTAGGAGGGCAAAAGAGGATGCTACTACTACCCAACATGGTTTACAAGAACGTTTGAATGTAGCTGAAACTGAGGTAGCAAATCAGCAGATACAGATAAAAACATTAACTTCTGAGTTGGGTACTCTAAGGGCACGCCAAGAGGAAATATTAAACCAAATGAAGCGTCATTTTATTGGCTCATCACCATCAAGGTTAGAAGTACTACATCTTTAAATGATGAATTCAATTATAATTCTTTTAGCATCTAAGTTCGAATATTTTTTTTAATGATACAGTGAAGATTGAGCCCCACCAGATTATCAACTTTGGGTACACTAAACTTCACACTATTTAATTTTTTTCTCATTTTTATTTACTTGTATCACAATTCATTTATTTGTTTCACCAATTAAACTCTACGTCTAACAAGAAGTTGTAGTTTATACCAATTATATCTTATTTATACCATGATACCATAAAGTATTAACTTAAATCATAATTTTTTCTCTATCTTTTATACAGGTATATGGAGGAAACTATTGGATCAAGACTAATTGCAAGTGAAGTGTCACTGCATTCCTCCACTTCTCAGTCCTAGTTTAGGAGTAATATTTCTCAATTAGACTTTTACGTTGGACATATTTACTTTAACTATGTTTCTTTTAATTTAAGGAGCTTTTATTTCAATATAGTTTTAATATTAGTTTTATGATCAATGGTGAATATTTTTGTTATTACCTTTGATTGTTTTTATTTTTATGTTATTACGTTGATTGTTTTATTATGTTATTTCAAATTTTTATTACGTCAATCTAAAACAAATACGAATATAAACGTCATCAAACATTTGTTATTAGTGACAAAAAAGTTCACTTTTATATAGTTTTTAGGAATATCACATTTTCGTCACTAAACAAATTAAGTTCGTCATAAATTCACTATATTTAGTGACAAAATAATTTATGTCCCAAAATCATCTTTTTATTGACTACGAATCAATTTTGTATTATTTGACAATTGTAATTGTCACTAATTATGATAACTTATAGTGACAACTTTGTTTTGTCGAAAAAAATATTCTTTTAGTGACAAGATGGTAGTTTTAACTACAAAATAATAATTGTCACTAATTATATATTAGGGACGAAATACTTTTTTATAGATAAAAGGTAGTCTTTAATGACAAAATTATGGTTTTCAACTATGAAACACACAGCTTTAGAGACATTTGACGTCGTCACTAATTAAACTAAATTTTAGGGACGGGGAAATTTCGTCAACATTAATGCACTTTTTAGTGATGAAATCATACTATTAAGTACGATTTTTTTGTACTTTTTATGACAAATAAATCCGTCATAAATATTACGTATTTGGGGATGAAAAAGAATTTCGTATTTAATACTTCATTATTTGGCGACGAAACACAAAGTTGCCTTTATATGTTATTAGTGACGGTGTTTTAGAGACGAAAGATTGACAAAAAAAATTCGTCATAAAAAATCTTTGGTGACGAAAAGTGAATCATAGGTGACAAAATAATTCATCATTGATAATCAAATTTGTTGTAGTGACTACTACGACTACCACTACTATCACTACCACTACTACCACTACCACTACTACCACTACCACAACTACCACTACTACTACCACTACTAATACTACTACTATCACCACTATGACTACTACCACCACTACTACTACTACTACTAAAACTACTACTACTACTACTACTACTACCACTACCATCTCTACCACTACCATTACTACCACCACCACTATTACTATCACTACTACCACTACTACTAATACTATTACTACTACTACAATTACTATCACTACTACTACTACTACTACAACCACTACCACTACTACCACCACCACTACTACTACTACTATCACTACTACCACCACCACCACTACTACTACTACTACTACTACCACTACTACTACTACTACTATTACTATCACTACTACTACTACTACTACCACTACCACTACCACTACTACCACCACCACTACTACAACTACTATCACTACTACCACTACTACCACTACTACTACTACTATCACCACTGCTACTACTACTACTACTACTATTACTACCACTATCACTACTACTACCATCACTACTACTACCACCACCGCTACTACCACTATCACCACTACCACCACCACTACTACTATCACCACCACAACTACTACTACTGTCACCACTACTACTACTACCACTACTACGACTACCACCACTACCACTTATGTCTACCGCTACTACCACTATCACTACAACCACTATTACTACTACCAATACTACTATCATTACTATCACTACCACTACCATCACCACTACCACTACTACTATTATCACTACTACCACTACTACTATTACCACCACCACCACTATCACTACTACTACTACTACTACTTCCACTACCACCACCACCACCACCACCCACCACCACCACTACTACTACTACTACTACTATCACCACTACTACTACTACCACCACTATTACGACTACCACTACTACTACTATGACTACCACTACTATCACTACCACTACTACCACCACTACTACTACCACTACTACTACCGCTACTACTACTACTACTACTACCGCTACTACTACTACTACTACTATCACCACTATCACTACTACCACTACTACTACTACTACTATTACTACCACTACCACTACTAATACTATCACTACCATCACTACCACTACAACTACTACCACCATCACTACTACCACCACCACCACTACCACTACTACAACTACCACCACCACTATTACTATCACCACTACTACTACCACCACTACTACTACTATCACCACTACCACCACTACTACCACCACTACTAAGACTACCATTACTACCACTACTACCACTACCACTACTACTACGACTAATATTACTACCACTACCATTAATACCACTACCACTACTACTACAACCACTGCTACCATCACCACTACTACCACACCATCACCACCACCACTACCATCGCCACCACTATCATTACCACCACCACTATTACTATCACTATCATTACCACTACCATTACCACTATCACTACTACTACCATTACTACCACTGCCAACTACCACTACTATTATCACTACTACCACTACCAACTACCACTACCACTACCACTGTCACTATCACTACCACTACCTCTACTACTACTACTACTACTACTACTACTACCACCGCTACCTCTACCACTACCAACTACCACTATTACTATCACTAATATCACTACTACCACTACCAACTACCACTACCACTACCACTGTTACTGTCACTATCACTATCACTATCACTACAACCACTACTACTACTACCACCACCACCACTACCACTACCAGTATCACTACCACTACCACTCTCACTATCACTACCACTATTATTACTACTACTACTACTACCACTACCACTATCACTACCACCACTACTACCACTACCACTATCACTATCACTACCACTACCACTATCACTACCACTACTACTACCACTATCACTACCACTACCACTACCACTACCACTACCACTATCACTATCACTACTATCACCACTACCACTACCACTGCCACTGTCACTGCCACTGCCACTGCCACTACCACCACTACCACTATCACTATCACTACCACTACTACTACTACTACCACTACTACTACTACTACTACTATCGCTACTACTACTACTATCACTACTACCACTACTACTACCACTACTATCACTACCACTACCACTATCACTGCCACTGCCACTGCCACAACCACCACTACCACTACCACTATAACTACCACTACCACTAATACCACTACTACCACTACTACTATCACTACTACCACTACTACTATCACTACTATCACTACCACTACCACTACTACTATTACCACTACTACTACTATCACTACTACAACTACTACTACCACTACTATCACTACCACTACCACTACCACTACTACTACCACCACCACTACTATCACTACTACCACCACTATCACCACCACTACTACCACTACTACCACTACTACTACTGCCACTACTGCCACTACCATTATCACTACTATCACTACCACTACCACCACTACTACCACTACTACTACCACCACTACAACTACCACTACCACTACCACCACCACCACCACTACAACCACTATTACTACCACCACAACTACTACCAATACCTCTACCACCACCACTACCAATACTACTACTACCATCACTACTACTACCACCATCACCATCACCACCACCACCACCACTACTAACACTACAACTACTACTATTACCACTATCACTACTACCACTATCACCACTACTACTACCACTACTACTACCACTACTATCACTACTACCACTATTACCATTACTACTACTACTACTACTACCACCACCACCACCACCACCACTACTACCGCTACTACTACCACTACCACCACCACCACCACTACTACCACCACCACCACTATCACCACCACCACTACTGCCACCACCGCCACTACTACCCCAACTACCACCACCACTACTATTACCACTATTACCACCACTACTACCACCGCCACTACTACCCCAACTACCACCACCACTACTATTACCACTATTACCACCACTACTACCACCACCACTCCTATCACTACTACCACTACTACTATCACTACTATCACTACCACCACCCCTACCACTACCACTACCACCACCACTACCACTACTACTACTACTACCATCACCACCACTACTATCACTACTACCACTACCACTACTACCTTCACCACTATCACTACTACCACTACCACTACCACTATCACTATCACTACCACCACCACTACCACTACTACTATTACCACTACTACCACTATTACCACTACCACTATCACTATCACTATCACTACCATCACTACTACCACTACCACTACCACTACCACTACTACTACTACTACTACTACTACTACTACTACTACTACTACTACCACCACCACTATTACTACCACTATTACTACCACTACCACCACTACTATTACCACTATTACCACTACCACTACCACTACTACTAATACTACTACTACCACTACTACTAATACTACTACTACTACCACTACTACCACTACAATCACTATCACTACTACCACTACTACCACGACTACTACCACTACTACGACTACTACGACAACTACTATTACTACTACTGCTACTACTACTACTACTACCACTACTACCACTAGAACCATTACTACTACTACCACTACTACTACTACTATCACCACTACTACTACCACTACTATCACTACTACCACTACTATTACTATTACTACTACTACCACCACCACCACCACCACCTCCACCACTGCTACCACTATCACTATTACCACTATCACTACTATCACTACTATTACTACTACCACTACCACTGCTATCACTACCACCACTATCACTACCACTACCACCACCATTATCACTATCACTACCACCACCACTACCACTTTCACTACCACTACTACTACTACCACTACTACTACTATCACTACTACTACCACTACCACTACCACTACTACTATCACTACTACGACTACTACTACTACCACTAATACTATTACTACCACCACTACTATTACTACTACCACTACCACTACCACTACTACTATCACTGCTACGACTACTACTACTATCACTACTACTATTACTACCACCACTACTATTACTACTATCACTACTATTACCACTACTACTATTACGACTACTACCATTACTACTACCATTACTACTACCACTACTACTACAACACTACTACTACTACTACTATTACCACTACTATCACTATCACTACTACTACTATTACTACTACTACTACTACTACTACCATTACTATCACTACTACTACTACTACTATTTTTACTTCCACTACTACCACTACTACGATTATTACTACTACTACCACTACTATCACTACTACGACTACTACTACTACTACCACTATTACCACTACTACGACTACTACTAATACTACCACTACCACTACTACCACTACTACCACTACTACCACTACTACTACCACTACTACTATTAACACTACTATCACTACT
Organism: Nicotiana sylvestris; assembly: GCF_000393655.2. Classification (NCBI taxonomy): domain Eukaryota; kingdom Viridiplantae; phylum Streptophyta; class Magnoliopsida; order Solanales; family Solanaceae; genus Nicotiana; species Nicotiana sylvestris. The sequence goes on from NC_091057.1 coordinate 41,023,328, forward strand.
ACCACTACCACTACCACTATCACTACCACTACCACTACCACTACCACTACCACTACCACCACCACTACCACTACCACTATCACTACCACTACCACTACCACTACCACTGCCACTACTACCACTAACACTACCATTACCACTACCACTACGACTACTACTACCACCACCACCACCAGTACTACTACTACTACTACTACTAATTCAGGAGACCCTTGCACAGTTCATGAGCATGTTCAACACTCTAACTCAAGCTTGGTTGATTCCCCTTACTCCAGCTATATCTTAGGCCGGGGGAGAGCATAGACTCCCCCCGCTCGCACCCCAAAGAAGCGGGTTTAGGTTGTCAGATTCCAGTGATTATACCAGTACCACCTATAGCCTTAGTTCAGCCCAAGGGAAGGGCATCAGCTTCAGAGAAGGAGCAGCGTAGGCTCGAGAGGTACAAAAAGTACGACCCTTCTACATTTAGTGGTCTAGTGTCAGAGGATGCTCAGGGATTTCTGGAAGAGTGCCACACATCCTCCGTACTATGGTCATAGCAAAGTCGAGTGGGGTTTCTTTCACTACTATTCAGCTTCTAGGAGCAGCCTATCAGTGGTGGCGTACTTATGAGTTGGACAGTTCGACTCAGGCAGCTTTCCTTACATGGACTCAGTTCTTGGACATGTTTTTGAGAGAGTATGTCCCTCAGAGCCTCAGGGACACATGACGCGCAGAGTTTGAGCAGTTGCGCTAGGGTGCTATGATTGCTTCAGAGTATGCAGTCAATTTTAGTGACTTGGCTAGACATGCACCGACCTTGGTTTCTACAGTTCGAGAGAGGGTCCGCCAGTTTATTGAGGGACTCATTCCTGGCATCAGGAATAACATGGCCAGGGAGTTAGAGATGTATATCTCGTATCAGCAGGCGGTGAGTATTGCTAGGAGAGTGGATGGCATGCTTTCTCGGGATAGGGAGGAGAGATAGGCCAAGAGGTCTCGAGAGTCTGGCCATTATTCTGATGCCCGTGCCCCAGCTACAGTTTCTCATGGTAGGGGTTATGTGAGTCGCCCCGTTCATTCAACTCTTCCAGCCGCCAATGGTATTCCAACTCCTTCTAGACCTTAGGAGCCTTATTACACACCTCCAGTATCTAGCGTGCCTCCTGCACGGGGTGCTATCAACAGTCAGTCCAGTAGACCTGGCCCGAGTTAGACACAATAGCCACGCCCTCCCAAAGCTTATTTTGAGTGTGGCGACACTCGTCATATGGTAAGGGATTGCTCCAGACTTAGGAGGGGTACACATCCACAGACTTCTCAGCCACAACATGCTCCGCAGGGTTCGCAAGCTATGATTATGGCACTAGCTTCCACTTCACCTGCTCAGCCACATCGATGTGGAGGTGGGGAAGGTAGAGATCACCCTAGAGGGGGATGCCAGGCCAAATACTATGCCCTTCTTGCTCGTACAGAGGTTGTTGCTTCTGATTCTGTTATTACATGTATTGTTCCAGTCTGTCATAGAGATGCATTGGTTCTATTCGATCAAGGCTCCACTTATTCCTATGTGTCCTCTTATTTTGCTCTGCATTTGGGCGTATCTCGGGATTCTTTGAGTTCCCATGTTTATATGTCTACTCTTATGGGAGATTCTCTTATTGGGGATTACGTTTATCGGTCGAGTTTGATTACTCTTAGTGGTTTTAAGACCAGAGCCAATTTATTATTGTTTAGCATGGTAGATTTTGATGTTATCTTAGGCATGGACTGGTTGTTGCCCCATTATGCTATTCTTGATTGTCACTCCAAGACCGTGACGCTGGCTATGCCAGGTTTACCGTGATTAGAGTGGAGGGTACATTAGATTACACTCCCAGTAGAGTTATTTCATTTCTTAAAGCTCAATAAATGGTTGAAAAGGGGTGTGACACATATCTAGCCAATGTGAGGGATGTCAGTATTGATACCCTACAGTTGAATCAGTCCCAGTAGTGAAGGATTTTCCTAATGTGTTTCCAGCTGATCTTCTGGACTTGCTGCCTTACAGAGATATTGACTTTGGTATTGATTTATTGATGGGCACTCTGCCCATCTCTATTGCTCCTTATCGTATGGCCCCTCCTGAGTTGAAGGAACAGTTGCAGGAATTGCTTGATAAGGGCTTCATTCGGCCCAGTGTGTCACCTTGGGGTGATTGTGTCTTGTTTGTGAAGAAAAAGGATGGTTCTATGCATATGTGCATTGATTATCGCCAGTTGAACAAAGTTACAGTGAAGAATTGGTATCCTTTGCCTCGTATTGATGACCTATTTGATCAGTTACAAGGTGCCTGAGTGTTTTCCAAGATTGATTTGCGTTAAGGTTATCACCAGTTGAAGATTCGGGAGACAAATATCCTAAAGACTGCTTTCAAGACTCGGTATGGTCATTATGAGTTCCTTGTGATGTCATTTGGGCTGACCAATGCCCCAGCAACATTTTATGCATTTGATGCATAGTGTATTTCGGCCCTATTGTCTTTATTGACAACATTCTTGTGTACTCCCGGGGCGAGAAGAGCATGAGCAGCACCTGAGGACTGTGCTTCAGACCTTGACAGAGAAGAAATTATATGCAAAGTTCTCAAAAATATAAGTTTTGGTTGGATTTCGTGGCATTTTTAGGTAACGTGGTGTCGAGTGAAGGGATCAAGGTAGATCCGAAGAAAGTGGAAGCGGTTCAGATTTGGCCCAGACCATCCTCAGCTACAGAGATCTGGAGCTTCCTTGGTTTGGCGGCGTATTACCGTAGGTTTGTTGAGGGATTCTCATCTATTGCAGAACCTATAACCAGGCTGACCTATAAAGGTGCTCCGTTCAGGTGGACGGAGGAGTGTGAGGAGAGCTTTCAAAAGCTCAAGACAGCTTTGACCACAACCCCAGTATTGGTATTGCCTTCAGGTTCGGTGTCTTATATAATTTATTGTGATGCGACGCGAGTTGGCCTCAGTACGGTGTTGATGTAGGACCGAAGGGTGATTGCCTACGCGTCCAGACAGTTGAAGGTGCATGAAAAGAACTATCTTGTCCACGACCTTGAGTTAGCTGCTATTACTCCTGCCTTGAAGATTTGGAGGCATTATTTACACGGTGTCCCTTGTGAGATCTACACCGATCACAGGAGTTTGCAACATCTATTCAAGCATAAGGATCTTAAATTACGTCAGAGGAGGTGGTTAGAGCTGCATAAGGATTATGATATCACCATTATATACCACTCGAGGAAGGCCAATGTGGTGGCCGATGCTTTGAGTCGACGAGCAGAGAGCTTGGGGAGTTTAGCATATCTACGAGTAACAGAGAGGCCCATGGCGTTGGATGTTCAGGCCATAGCCAGCCAGTTTTTGAGATTGGATATTTTTGAGCCTAGTCGAGTATTGACTTGTGTGGTCTCTTGGTCTTCTCTTTATGACCGTATCAGAGAGTGTCAGTATGATAACCCCCATCTGCTTGTCCTTAGGGACACAGTCCAGCACAGTGATGCTAAAGAGGTCACTATTGGGGATGATGGTGCATTGAGGATGCAGGACAGGCTATGTATGCCTAATGTAGATGGTTTGCGTGAGTTTATTCTTTAGGAGGCTCATAGCTCGCGATACTCTATTCATACGGGTGCCACAAAGATGTATCAGGACTTAAGGCAGCATTATTGGTGGCGTAGAATGAAGAAGGACATAGTGGAGTATGTTGCTCGGTGTCTAAATTGCCAGCAGGTGAAGTATGGGCATCAGCAACCAGGTGGATTGCTTCAGAAGTTAGAGATTCCAAAGTGGAAATGGGAGCAGATCACTATGGATTTCGTTTGTTGGACTCCCACGGATTCAGCAGAAGTTTGATGCAGTTTAGGTAATTGTGGATAGGCTGACCAAGTCAGCTCACTTCCTTCATGTGATGACTACCTATTCTTCCGAGTAGGTGGCTCGAGTTTATATCCGTGAGATTGTCAGACTTTATGGCATGCCAGTATCTATCATCTCTGATCGGGGTATGCAATTTACATCACGGTTCTAGAGAGTCGTACAACATGAGTTGTATACATGTGGAGTTGAGCACAACATCACCCTCAGATAGACAGATAGTCCGAGCGCACTATAGGATATGCTTTGTGCGTGTGTGATGTGGTTTGGAGGTTCTTGGGATCAGTTCTTGCCACTTGCAGAGTTTGCCTACAATAATACTTATTAGTCTAGCATTCAGATGGCACCGTATAAGGCTCTATATGGTAGGCGATGTCGGTCCCCAGTGGGTTGGTTTGAGTTGGGCGAGGCAAGATTATTGGGCATAGACTTGGTTCCGGACGCTTTGGAGAAGGTCAAGGCGATTCAGGATAGACTTCGCACAGCCCATTCCGCGCAGAAGAGTTATGTAGACCGAAAGGTTTACGACGTTGCATTCATATTTGGAGAGTGGGTCATGCTCCGGGTTTCGCCTATGAAGGGCGTCATGAGGTTCGGAAAGAAGGGCAAGCTGAGCCCAAGGTTTATTAGTCCCTTTGAGGTTTGCGTCTAGTTGGGGAGGTCGCTTATGAGTTTGCCTTACCTCCCAACTTAGCAGGAGTTCATCCGGTATTTCAAGTTTTAATGCTCCGTAGGTATCACGACGATCTATCTCATATGTTGGATTGCAGATCAGTCCAGTTGGATAAGGATTTATCCTATGTTAAGGACCCAGAGGCTATTTTGGACAGGCAGGTTCTAAAGCTGAGGTCAAAGAACACTATATCAGTAAAGGTTCAGTGGTGGGGTCAGTTGGCCGAAGAGGCAACTTGGGAGCCTGAGTAGGTTATGCGCAGCCGTTATCCTCATCTTTTCACCGCTTAAGGTATGTCTCTATGCTCGTTCGAAGATGAATGATTATTTTAAGAGGGGGAGAATGTAACGACCCGGCTGGTCATTTAGAGAGTTTCAACCCCAATCCCCTATTAACTATTTCCCTCGTATCTATTTTTGCTATTGTAACTTGCCGAGAGGTTTCGTTTTGGTTTCCGGAGTGTTTTGGGACACTTAGTCCTTAAACGAAGGCTTAAGTCTTAGAATTTGGACTGTAGTTGGAACTGTATGAAGACGACTCCAGAATAGAGTTCCGCCGATTCCGTTAACTCCGTTGGGTGATTTTGGGCTTAGGGGCATGTCTGGATTGTGTTTTGGAGGCCCGTAATTTATTTAGGCTTGAAATACTGAAAGTCAATTTTTTGGAGTTTTGGACCGGTAGTGGAATTTTTGATATCAGGGTCAAAATTCAATTTCGGAAGTTGGAGTAGGCCTGTAATGTTGATTATGACTAGTGTGCAAAATTTGGGGTTAATCGGACGTGGTTTGATAGGTTTCGGTATCGGTTGTGGAAATTTGAAGTTTCAAGTTCTTTAAGTTTGAATTGGAGGGTGATTCGTGAATTTAGCGTTGTTTGATGTGATTTGAGGTCCCGACTAAGTTTGTATGGTGTTATAGGATTGGTTGGTATGTTTGATTGAGGTCCCGGGGGCCTTGGGTGAGTTTCGGGTGCTTAACGGATCATTTTTGGACTTTGAGAGTTGGCAGATTTACGGGTGTTTTGTTGCAGGCACCTTCAACGCGTTCGCGAGAGGAGACTCATGCTCGCGAAGGGACTTTGTGACAAGTGAGCTTTTGTGCTTTGCAGTCGCGAAGGAGGTCTCGCATTCGCGAAGCACTAGGAAGGTTAGCCTACGCTTCGTGATATAGGTCCCGCATTCGTGATATAGGTCCTGCATTCGCGTAGAAGGAATGGCCATCTGGGTCCCCAAGCCCTTATGCCTACGCGTTCGCGATGTTAGTCCCGCGTTCGCGTAGGGTTGAGCTAAGTAGTCATCGCATTAATGATGGAGAAATTCTGGGCCAAGGCAAGTTGTGCTTCGCGAATGCGAGGGGCCTTCCGCGTTCGCGAAGAAGGAATCACTGGGCAGTACTTAAAAATTTCAAAAACGAGGTCAGCCATTTTTATCAAAACTTGAGTTTTGGAGCTCGAATTTGGACGAGATTTTGAGAGATTCTCATAGATTTCAATTGGATAATGATTCTTAAGTTGATTTTGGTTATATCCCACTAATCTTTCATTAATTTTATCAATTAATTTCGGATTTGGGGTGAAAATTTGGGAAAAGTTGAGAAGAGTTCTTAGGCCGAATTTTGGAGTTTTGATCGAAATTTTGGTATCGAATTTGAGTAAATTTGGTATAGTTAGACTCGTGAGTGAATCAGTGTTCGTAAATTGAGACTTTTCCCAATTTCGAGACATGAGCCCGGGGAGGCTTTTTGGGTGCTTTTCCAATTTCTTGCTTTAGCTTTGATTTTATTAGCTAGATTAGTTTCTTGTAGTTATATTTACATTATGGATTGATTGAGCTTGGTTCGAGGTAAGTGGCTTGCCTAACCTTGTGGGGGGGGGGGGACTTTCCTTAGGATTTGGTACTGTTTTAATATGTGAGTGTCGTGTACGTGAGGTGACGAGTACGTACACGAGCTATTTGTTGTAACTTAAAGAATCACCCTCCAATCCAAACTTAAAGAACTTTGAAACTTCAGACTTCCACAACTGATGTCGAAACCTATCAAATCACGTTCGATTGACCTGAAACTTTACACACAAGTCATATTCGATATTATGGGCCTATACCAATATTTGGAATCGGAATCCGACCCCGATATCAAAAAGTCCACTCCCGGTCAAACTTCCCAAAAATTCAACTTTTGCCTAATTCAGCTACAGGCCTCCAAAACACAATCTGGACGCACTCCTAAGTCCAAAATCACCCAAAGGAGCTAACATAATCGATGAAACTCCATTTCGGAGTCGCCTTCACACAGTTCCGACTATGGTCAAAATCTTAGAACTTAAGCTTCCGTTTTAGGGACTAAGTGTCCCAAAACACTCCGAAACAAAAAACAGAACCTCCCAGCAAGTCACATAAATAGAAAAAGATACGGGAAAAGCAGTAAATAGTGGATCGGGGTTATTACTCTCAAAATGACCGGCCGGGTCATTACATCTTCCCCCTCTCAAAACAATCGTTCGTCCTCGAACAAGTGTAGAGACATACCTGAAGTAGTGAAAAGATGAGGATAACGGTTGAAACAGTGTTCTTTGACCTCAATTTTTGAACATGCCTGTCCAAGATAGCCACCAGCTTCTCAACATAAGATAGATCCTTGTCCAACTGGACTGAGCTGAAATCCAACACATCAGACGGATCACCGTGATACTTTCGGAGCATAGAAACTTGGAATATCGGATAAAGTCCTACTAGGCTGGGTGGCAAGGCAAGCTCATAAGCAACCTCCCCAACTCCCCGCAACACCTCGAATGGACCAATAAACCTTGGGATCAGTTTGCCCTTCTTCCCGAATCTCATAACACCCTTCATGGGCGAAACCCAGAGCAAGACCCGCTCCCCAACCATGAATGCAACATCGCAAACCTTCTGATCTGCATAACTCTTTTGTCTGGACTTGGCTGTGCGAAGTCGATCCTAAATTACCTTAACCTTTTCCAAAGCATCCTGAACCAAGTCTATACCTAATAACCTAACCTCACCCGGCTCGAACCAACCCACTGGAAACCGACACCGTCTATCATACAAAGCCTCATAAGGTGCCATTTAAATGCTCGACTGATAACTGTTGTTGTAGGCAAACTTCGCATGAGGCAAGAATTGTCCACAAGAACCCCCAAACTCCATCACACACACACGGAGCATATCCTCTAGTATATAGGTGAAATGGTGTGCTCAACTCAACCCGAGTACCTAACTCATATTGTATGGCCCTCCAGAACCGTGATGTAAACTGTGTACCCTAGTCAGAGATGATAAATACCGGCACGCCATGAAGTTTGACAAGCTCGTGGATATAAACTTGAGCCAGCTACTCAGAAGAATAAGTACTAAGTAGTCATCACAAGAATGAAATGAGCTCACTTGGTCAGCCTATCCACAATTACCCAAACTGCATCAAACTTCATCTAAGTCTGTGGAAGCCCAACAACAAAATCCATAGTGATCCGCTCTCATTTTCACTCCGGAATCTCTAACTTCTGAAGCAATCCACCAGGCCGCTGATGCTCATACTTCACCTGATGGCAATTTAGACACCGAGCTACATATTCCACTATGTCCTTCTTCATTCTCCTCCACCAATAATGCTACCTCAAGTGCTGATACATCTTCGCGGCACCCGGATGAATGGAGTATCACTAACTATGAGCCTCCTAGAGAATCAACTCACGTAAACCATCTACATTGGGCACACAAAGCCTGCCCTGCATCCTCATTGCACTGTCATCTCCAATAGTGACCTCCTTAGCATCACCGTGCTAAATCGTTTCTTTAAGCAAAAGCAGATGGGGGTCATCATACTGATATCCCCTGATACGATCATAAAGAGAAGACTGAGAGACCAAACAAGCCAACACTCGATTCGGCTAAAAAATATCCAATCTAACAAACTGGTTGGCCAAGGCCTGAACATCCAATGCCAATGGCCTCACTGCTACTGGTAGATATGCTAAGCTTCCCAAACTCTCATCTCTATGACTCAAGGCATTGGCCCCCACATTGACCTTCCCGGGATGGTACAAAATGGTAATATCATAATCCTTAAGCAACTCCAACCACCTCCGCTGACGCAAGTTAAGATCCTTTTGCCTGAACAGATGCTGCAAACTCCGGTGATCGGTGTAGATCTCATAAGGGACAACATATAAATAGTGCCGCCAAATCTTCAAGGCATGAACAATAGCTACTAACTCAAGATCGTGGACAAGATAGTTCTTTTCATGCACCTTTAGCTGTCTGGACGCGTAGGCGATCACCCTAAGGTCCTACATCAACACCGTGTCGAGACCAACCCACGATGTATCATAGTATACGGTATAAGATCCTGAACCTGTAGGTAATACCAATACTGGGGTTGTACTCAAAGCTGTCTTGAGCTTCTAATTAAAAGCCCTCTTCACATTCCTTTGTCCACCTGGACGGAGCACTCTTCTAGGTCAACCTGGTTATAGGTGCTGTAATAGATGAGAAACCTTCTACATATCGACGATAATACCCTGCCAACCCAAGAAAACTCTGGATCTCCGTAGTTGAGGACGGTCTGGGCCCACTCTGCACTGCTTCCACCTTTTTCGGATCAACCTTGATCCCATCACTTGATACTACATGACCCAAGAATGTCACTGAGTCTAGCCAAAACCCACACTTCAAAATTTCTACATATAGCTTCTTTTCTCTCAAGGTCTAGAGCACAGTCCTTAGGTGCTGCTCATGATCCTCCCCGGTCCGGAAGTATACCAGCACGTAATCAATGAATATGATGACAAAAGAGTCAAGATAGGGCCGAAACACACTGTGCATCAAGTGCATGAATGCTACTGGGGCATTGGTCAGCCCAAAAGACATTACAAGGAACTCATAGTGACCATACCGAGTCCTGAAAGCTGTCTTTGAGATATTTGGCTCCCGAATCTTCAACTGATGATAGCCTGAATGCAAGAAAATCTAGGGCACCCTGTAACTGATCAAATAGGTCATCAATATGAGGCAAAGGATACCTGTTCTTCACTGTAACTTTGTTCAACTGCGTTAATCAATGCACATACGCATAGAACCATCCTTCTTCTTCACAAACAAGAATGGGGCACCCCAAGGTGACACACTAGGCTGAATGAAGCCATTATCAAGCAATTCCTACAACTGCTCCTTCAACTCCTTCAACTCAGGAGGAGCCATACGATATGGAGGAATAGAGATGGGCCGAGTGCCCGGCAACAAATCAATACCAAAGTCGATATCTTTGTCGGGCGACATGCCCGGAAGATCCGCTAGAAATACATCGGGAAAATCCCTCACTACTAGAACTGGCTCAACTGTAGGGGTATCAATCCTGACATCTCTCACATATGCTAGATACATATCACACCCCTTGTCAGCCATTCGTTGAGCTTTAAAAAATGAAATAACTCTACTAGGAGTGTAATGTAAGGTACCTTTCCGCTCTAATCGCGGTAATCTTGGCATAGTCAGCATCACGGTCTTAGTGTGACAATCAAGAATAGATGTAAGCACGTAATTTTTGACCCACAAATTAGAATTACCTTTAATAGTCCTAGTATTTTTAGAATATTTATTTGAGTTTATTTCTATAGGATTTCACTTTATTATTAATTTTAATTCTATTTTTAAAGAACAAAAATTGAAAAAATACAAAATTAGTTTAATTTTTTCTATTTAATTCAGTTATTATGTATTTTTGGAAAGATATTATTTCTAACCCATTTTTATTTTAGTATAATCCTTGAAAATACCAAAATAATAGTTTCATGTTATGATATAGTTGTTTTAATTAATTAGGATTGATTTTACATTTTTATGGTATGATATTTTAGGAAAAGAAATTAATATTTTAGCTTTGTAGAATTAAAGGACCACATTAAAGGCAAATTTGGCCCAAATTTGGGCAGCCCACTCCTCCCTTCAGCCCATTTACCCATTCCTAACTCACAACCTTTTTATAATCAGAATTAAACCTAAATTCCTACACCACCTAATTGTAGAGCCAGCTGTAACACACAAAAGAAGAACGACCTCCTCTTCAAGCTCGAACATCTCTCTCAATCTTTGAGAGCTGTGGGCGACACACAGAAGAACAAAACAAAAAACGGCAAACACACACAACCTAGCTCCCCCCCCCCCCTTGATATCTTCTTTATTCTCAAAATCAAAGAAACACACACACACACACACACACAAAAGATCTGGACAAAAAGGAAACAAGGAGGGAAAAATGGGTTAGGCTAATATAGTGATGACATAAACATAGACCCTTGTTGTTGTTTCTTGATGGAATTAGGAAAGTTGGAAGGCAGGGCCATTTAGGGGAGGAACGGACGGGATAGTAGTGACAAAATAAAGGAGAAACGAGCACAAAGTTTTCCATAAGAAAAATCACTGTTGAGGTTTTCCCATCTGAGGTCTTGTTCGCCATTTTGGTCCGCAGTTCCGGTGTAGATTTGAAGTGCTATTGTCGGATTGAACAATATTGTTGGTTACAAAAAGATCTTTCATCAATTCAATTTTGACCATTGTTTGGGTCCCACTTGAGGTCAACTCCTTACTTTGTTCTTTACTCTCCTATATGTGTGATCCATGATTGCTTGAGCTTCATGCTTTAATTGTTACTTCGTGACTGATTTTCCATGTTTTGTTTCAAGTCCGTTTGAGTTGAATTTTTAAGTATAAACATTGTTGAATTCTTGTAGCATTTGATAGAAGGGTTCAGACTCAAACGTAAATGACAATTTAGATTGAAAATGTTTTATTACTTTCATTTATCGCTTATCGCTAGTAGCATGCTTAGGGTGACCACGCCAGGGTGGGCAAACTTTAGTTTTTTTTATTCGAGGTGAGTGGTCGTTCCCTTTAGTTCATATTTAGGGGAATGCCCCGGAGACTTTGTATATTTTTTATTCGGGGTATGCCCCGTAGTATCATGTATTTTGAGGCTGCGACGAACCTCGTAGAAAAGTATAGTATATATTAGTATTTAGGACTTTACGTTACTTTTCTTTGTCTATTTTCTTTTATTAGGTGGGGACGACCTCAAGCCTCTTTTTGTGTTTGCTTTCCTTTCCGTGTTTTAATCTCAATTTGAATATTTTAAAAGTCAACTTGATCATGTGCGCAACCGTACTAGTTGCGGGACTCGGGGAATACCTAATACCTTCTCCCCGAGTCAAATGAACCTCTTACCTAGAACTCTAGTGTAGACTATGTTTAGAGTCAAATGTGTTTTGAAGGAATATTCTTACTTTAAAAATGGTGACCTGGCACACCAAAATCAAATGTCAGGTGGCGACTCTGAACAATCCTTCGTAACGCAATCTTTTTGTCACTTTCGAAATTAAAAACCCTTTTGAGCTTTACAAATCTTTTTATTATTTATAAGAAGGTTTAGTGAGGTAAAAAAAAGGGTGTAACACCTCTGGCGACTCTGCTGGAGAGTTGCAGGTTCGAGCTAATACTTAATCTTGTTGGTTTTTAGGATATTCGATTGAGGTGTTTGTTTTCTTTATTTGCTTTGTTTGTTTAGTTTGTTTGTCTTATTTCCTATTTTGTTGGTTATTTGTTTATCGCTTTTCCTTATATGTTTACCGCTTTATAACTGTCATCATTTGCATAACCATGGATATTCTTTATGCAACAAATCTCGTGGTACGCGTCGCATATACGAACTCTTTTGTTGAGTCACCCTTATTTTAGGAGGGGGGCCGTCGGACGTATGGAGTGGGTGGAAAGCTTGAGCAGCCACCATCGACCATACATTTTCCCGAATTACCTTGTTAGTGAACCCCAAACGTAGGCCAGCCTTTAGGTCATTTTTATTTGCATCATATCATTGTGACTTAGTAGGCTCGGTCCTAGGTACCGTGTTCCTTTGTAGGAAGCCTGTCCAAATTATGTCAAGTGGGCCCATGGCCTAAAAGGACATTCAATCATCCTTATATGATACATGTTGCATTTGAGGGTAGAAAGGTCATTTAATGGACATATATTTGGGAAAGAGGGTGAAGATAAAGATGAAGTAAGTAGGGCCCAGTTATATTTTTCTTTCACAACTTTTTCAAGAAAAGACCAAAAAAATGAAAATAAAAAATTCAAAAAGATTTTGCACATTTTTATTTAATATTTTTTCCAAAAAAAATCAAACTAAGAGAGAAAAAGAAAATCCAAAAAGATTTTACATGTTTCATCATTTTTCAAAAAAAGACAAAACATATGTTTCTTTAAATCAATGTTTTTTTTAAAATTCTCTCACGTATCCAATCTTCCCGAACTATGCATACCTAATTCTCGTATTTCTGGACAGGATACGTAGACATCCCACATAGGGTCCGGTCTTCCTAGTGAGTCTTAGGTCTTGGCTTCGGGGGTCGTAGCGAAATCTTGCACGTCTAGCGTCATTTGGCCACAGTGGTCGTTTTGAAAAATATGGATATTTTCTCAAAATGTCTTGTCATTACATGTCTTAGAGACCTAAGTCCACAACAAGGTGTCATCTCAGTTTAAGGTCCATTTCTGTTGAATTTGCGTGTCTAGCTACTTTTGGCCACATCGGTCATTCTTGCAAAATGGGGTCATTTTCGCAAAAGTGGTTCAATGACCCATGTCTTAGCATCTTGAGTCCACAACTAGGTGTCATATTACTTTAAGGTCCGTCCTTTTTGAGTTTGCATCTTTAGCCACTTCTGGCCATATCGGTCGTTTTTGCAAAAGGGGTCATTTCTGCAAATTAATTTTGGGCCATGATTATTGGGAGTTTAAATCCATATATGAGCCTTAGTGAGGTATTTTTCCATGTCTTAGAGGTCATCTTTGTTGAGTTTGCATTAATAGCCACCCTTGGCCACGTAAGCCATTTTGCAAAAATAACCCAATCATGTCTTGCATGTGTGCATAGAAAGTGTTTGGCATCGCATAGTGTCTTGAGTCACTAATCTATTTGGTCTTATTTTTCTCATTCAGGCATGGATCCATGTACCAGAGCTCGAGCATGACAGATACCCCAGGGCCATCGCATTTGGGAGCTTGTTTGAAGAGACTTTATATTTTGAGTCTGTTTTCATGTTTTCTTTTACTTTCTTGTCTTGTCTAGAAGTTTTGAGTCTTTTATGTGGTGTAAGATTTTGCCGAGTCTTTTTTCATCGTACTTACCATTCGTATTTGAAAAAAAAAGTTATAAATGAAAAATCCAAAAAGATTTTGTTTTACTTTATTTTTCCAGAACTACGCTTGGTCTGATTCATGTGGAACGTGATACGTAGGAAACCTACATAGGGTTAGATCGAATCATTATTAAAAAAAAATAAAAAAAAGATGAAGTTGTAGGATTTGAAAATGAGAGGAAACTACGAGATGCAAGAAAAGAGCGATAATCAGAAAGAAAAGAAATGGAAGAAAATAAAAACCAAGGAGTGCTAGAGGAAAAAAAGAGAAAAATGGCCAGGAGAGTAAAATTGGGATGATGACAAATGACCTTGTGACCCTCGAAGTCATTCTAGAACCATTAATTGTTGCTAGGGGCATTGCACGCAATGTGATATTTCTATCTCATAAATGCCCTGACGCTAACATATTGGCTTTGTTTTGCTCCTCTTTGTTACTTTCATTGTTATCATAATAGATGGTGGTTAGTTTGTGGCACTTTGGCGGTTCATCCATACAATACAAGGTCAAAGATCAAGGTATCCATGGCTAGCAAAGACTTGGACACATGAGTTGTTGACCCGTCGAGGGAGATTGTGGAGTCGGAATCTGGATTGAAAGAGGAGGTCCAAAGGTTGAAACAACAGATGGTAGAAATGTACTAGTATTGGATCAGGGGGCATCTTCCACCTTCATTCCCCACTAACTACACTGAAAACCCTGCAACTCTCCCACCAATATCAAAAGCCCAGGTTCCCACTACCGTTGATTTTTCCCCTCAACATGCACCGGGCTTTACCCCTTACCACAACTACCCTAGAACCTCCTCCCAAACTTTCCATGCTCCACCAGCCAAAATAACTGCATGGCCTACTCCGACACCTGCTCCTATTTTTGTAGCCCCTCCGTGAGCTACCCTCCATCGATCTTCTAATGAAACTGTGTTCCAAGCTCCAGATACCCAATATTATGCTCCGGAACCAACTTTCAATGTCACAGATCCTTATTCCTACACCCCACACTTTGAACCTCATGTTGAAATTGAGAAACCACCTAATAATATCGAGTAGGATGAGATATTCCGGAAAGTGAAAAGTTTAGAGCAATCTTTAAGAAACATGCAAGGGATAAGAAGCCAAGTAAGTGTGGCTTACAAGGACTTGTGTTTGTTCTCTGATGTCCAATTGCCCGTCGGTTTCAAGATGCCCAAGTTTGACCTGTACGATGGACATGGAGATCCAGTTTCCCATTTGAGAGGATTTTTCAGTAAGATGAGAGGTGCCGATGATAAGGATGAATTATTAATGGCATATTTAAGCCAGAGTCCGAGTGGGGAGGCTCTAGAATGGTACACCCGCCAGGATGCCAGCAGGTGGTACACAGGGACTATTTGGCTCAGGCTTTTGCTCGGAATTTTCATTATAACATAGACATTGTCCCAGATCACTTATCCTTGACCAAGATAGAGAAGAAACCCAGTGAAAGTTTCAGGGAATATGGTTTCAGAAGGAGAGAGCAAGCCGCGCGAGTCAATCCTCCGATGGAAGAAGATGAAATGGTCGAGTACTTTCTTCAAGCTCAAGAGCCTACTCACTTTGGGCATTTGATCTCGGATGTGGGTAAGCCTTTTAATGATGTGGTAAAAATGGGAGAAAGGGTAGAAGATGGGCTGAAGTCAAGCAAGATTATGAGCTATTATGCTTTAAGAGCCACAACACAAGCAATTCAGAACGACACAGGAAGCTTGTTAGGTCAGAAGGAACATGATGATATTGCCATGGTTGTCTCACGATCACGACATTGCCCAACGGGTCCGCCTCACCAATATACTCAGCCTCGACCCCGACCCCAACCCCAAACCTATCCCCGAGCTCCACATAATCCACCTCAATATTATCCTCCGAACAACGTCCAATCATTTGTTTAACCACTGGGTCACTCCTTATGGCGAGCACCAGTACTTCATAATACTCTTTCTCCTTTACAACATTTTCAAGCACCCAATAACCCTAGAAAACAGGGGCATAGAGGGGAACAAAGACAAAGAAATAGTTTCACACCAATCAGAGAATACTACACAAGCTTGTTTAAAAAGTTAAAACAGTCTGGCCTGATTGAACCGCTACTCAGCTATACTCTGGACCCATATGCAAAAGGTTATGATCCTACTGTACGGTGCATGTACCACTCTAATGTCCAAGGGCATAGCATTGAAGATTGTCGTGCTTTGAAAAGGGAGATAGAAAGAATGATTCAAGAAGGGATAATTGTGGTCCAGGACAGTAACACCCAGAATATCGCGCAAAATCCTTTACCTGCACATGATGATGCACACTTTGTGGGGAAGATGCGTAGTGACAGGGAGTATGAGAATCCTCTTGAGAACTTGCTGACTGAAGTTAATGATATTGAAATTGGTGAAGGTCCCAGTAATTTTGATGTGCAACCTAGTGGCTAAGATGTCGAGCTTGGTAATTGGAAAGACACTCCTTTCTTGGCTAGCCAGGGAGGAGTTTTGGTGGTTTATTTTGTTGTCATTTCTATTTTCTGGGTTATTTCAGGGTTGTAATCCGGATATTGTCTTGTGGCTCAAACCCTTCTTCTTCTTCTTCTTCTTATTTTGCCTTGTTCGTTTAGTTGTAGCAATTCGTATAGTGTTATCTAGGATTGTTCCAGGGTTGTAATCCATGTCTATTTTGCCTGTTTTGCTCAAACCCTTTTCACCATCTATCTAATGCAATCTCCTGTTTTTTGTTAGTTCTAGTCAGTTTTTGTTTAGGTCACTTTTCCTTTTATAGTACTTTTCATGCTGACTCTAGTGACATGACATGCACGCATAATTCCCAGCCTGATCTTGAAAGTTAGTTTAATCATGAAGCAATGACACATTTTTGAATATGATAAAAGGATGTATTTGAGGAAACAAGTAAAGATTCACTCATTCTGAGATAACCTGAAGCTTAAATTGAGTGAAACTAAGGTAGTTAGTCTGGAAAATCAAGAGGTTGATGAGAGCATACAACAAGAAAATGTCTCTCAAATAGTTTGAGGTAGATCAGTCAATGTTGAAATGCATTCTTCCACATGTAATGACCCGATCAGTAGTTTTGAGCTCTAGTGCATCATTCAGCAGTTTGAGGCTATGAGCAGCTTCACATCAGGTATTATGACTTGTACGCATGGTCAGAATTGAATTTCAGGAAGTTCAGAGTTGATTTGGAAAGAGAATTCTTATTTCGGAAGCTTTAAGTTGAAAGAATTGACTAGGATTGGATTTTTGAGTAAACGAACTTGGAATCGGGATTTAAAGGTTCCAGTAGGTTCATATGATGATTTCGGACTTGGACGTATGTTCGGATCGGGTTTTGAAAGACTCGGGAATGTTTTGGCATCTATTGTGGAAGTTAGCATTTTTGGAAGAATTTCATAAGTTTGGGTTGAAGTGCATTTCCATGTTATCAATGTCCGTTTGGGATTCCGAGTCTGGGAATAGCTCCGTATGGTAATTCTGGTGTTGGGAGCGCGATCGAAAGTGAATTCGGAGGTACGTGGGTCATTTTTGAGTCATTTGGCTAAAGATAGAAATTTGAAGGTTTTTGAAGAGTTTGATCGGAAGTGGTCTTTTTGATATCGGGATCAAAATCCAATTTCGGAAGTTGTAGTAGGTCCGTAATGTCGAATGTGACTTGTGTGCAAAATTTGAGATCAATCGGACGTGATTTGATAGGTTTCGACATCGAATGTAGAAAAGTTCTAAAGTTCATTAAGCTTGAATTGGGGTGCGATTCATGATTTCAATGTTGTTTGATGTGATTTGAGGCCTCGAGTAGGTCCATGTTATGTTATGGGACATGTTTGTGTGATTGGACGGGGCCCCAAGGGCTCGGGTGTGTTTCGAGGTGGTTTTGGATCATTTTGGGCTGTTTTGCAATAGCTAATGTTGGTGTCTGGTGTTGTTATTTTCATTTGCGAGGATCCTCTCACGTTCGCGAAGAAGGATTTGGCTTCAGGGACTCTGTTCTTCGCGTACGCGAAGAGATCCCCGCATTCGCGAAGAAAGAAATCTCTATTGCACACGTCTGACTTTGGAAGTTCATATCTCTCAATCTACAAGGAATTTGGAGATGATCCAAAATTAAAAGTTGTAGTCTTTTGTGCCTAGTTTTCAGAAAAATAAACCATTTAGCATTTGGATTTGTGTAGAAAATGTTATAGCTGGTATGCTACAGGCTATCTGGGAAGATGAAGAAGAAGTTTGTGTTGCATAGGGCTGACTTTGGCAACTTCTATATCAAAATCTATAAGGAATTTTGAGATGACCAAAACATAGAAGTTGTACATCTTGGTATCTAGTTTTCAACATTAAACTATTTGTAATTTAGAGTTTTGTACAAAATGTTATGGCTATTATACTAGAGGATGTCTGAGAAGAGTTTGGAAATTGGTTTTTGGGAATTTTCTTCTTTGCGAACGCGATTGGGGTCTCTCGAACGTGAAGAAGAGTCGTCTGGGTAGTGTATAAGTGTAATGAAATGGGTTTGGCTCATTTCATCTCATTTCCTCCATGAGATCCGACCTAGGAGCGATTTTGGAGCTCCATTTTCATCATCCATGTCAAGGTAAGTGATTTCCACCTATTGCAAGTTAATTACTCGGATTATATCTAGATTTTAACATAGAAATCATGTAAATTAGTAGAAATTTTGGGATTTTGAAGAAAACTTAGGAAATTTGTATTCTTGGATTTTGACCACGATTTTGGACATGAAATTGAGAGCCAATTATATATTTGAGTTCGTGAGGTTGTGGGTAAACTTTATCTTCGAAAAATTTCAGAATCCGGGCACGTGGGCCCGAGGGTGATTTTGTCAACTTTTCAATCGATGTTGGGATTTTATCTAAATTGAATTATTATGAGTATTACGGTGTATTTTTATGGGTTTGCCCGTTATTTGGCTAGTTTTGGAGCATTGGGGCATCAGTTTGAGTCGTCGGAAGGGGCTTGGAAGCTGGTTATTGGACTTCGAAGCGAGGTAAGTCTCCTTTATAACTTTGTAAGAGGGAATTGTCCCCATAAGTGAAATAATTGGTTATGTTCTCCTATTTGTGGGGCTACGTACGCACGAGGTGATGAGAGTCCATGGGTAGCTACTATTATGTTTAAGTCCGGGTAGTCTAGGACCCAAAAGCATGCTATACCTGAAATATTTGTAATCTTATTGAGAGATGAAATTGCCTAAATCATATCGAATTAGTAAAAGAATTTCTAAAAAGGGTTAAACCTCATTTTCTTAAATCATTAAAAGAGAATTGACTTTTCGTTGGATAAATGTTTCTTGATGAATTCTTAATTGACTGTTTGAATGTGTGTATATATGATTACATGCGTCGCAAATGATTCACGAGCAAGGTAACTCTATTATTTATATTTGACCGCATCGCACGTATGATTCGCGAGCGGAGTAATAGATGCATCTATGGTTCGCGCCATTTAACCCTCTGGTAGTGCACAGTTTAAATATTTGTTGTATCGAGCCGTACGACCTCGACATTATTTGCGCATGCTTGAGATTTAGAAATTGATATTGCCTCCCTGGTCTGAGATAAATTGATAAATAATCTATTATGAATTTGGAGACTTCTAATTATAAAAAGGAATGTTTACTTATTTCTTGACTTACTTGAGTTTACTACCGTTTTTAATAAATCCATGATTATTTAAATTATTAAAATATTATTATTGGACCACTAGTAAGTGTCGAAGTCGACCTCTCATCTCTATTTCTTCCAGGTTAGACGGGATACTTACTGAGTACACATTGTTTTTGTACTCATACTATACTTGTTGTGCATTTTTGTTGCACAGGCACATGTATGTCTAGTGGCCTAGTTGGGCGTATCAACATGGTTGATACGGAGACTTAGGTGAGCTGCACGTTTTGAGACGACCCGCAGCCAGCAGTGCCTCCTTCAGAGTATTGTACTGTATTTTCTTTTCTGTCCAATTTATATTCCGGACAGTTATTGTATTACATTATTTCCTAAAAATTGCTCATTCACTTGTGACACCGGGTTCTGGGATGATTGTGGGGTATTCTGTATTAATTTCTAAATATTCTTTTATTTATTTTGTAAAGATTATCTTTTACTAGCCAAATTGAAGGAAAATCATAGTTTTCACAATTATTTAAATGAGAATTTAATTAAGTATTTATGGTTGGCCTGCCTGACAGCGGTGTCCGGTGCCATCACGACCCTTAGTGGAATTTGGGGTCGTGACAACATGGTATCAGAGAAATAGGTTTACTTAGGTCTCACGAGTCATGAGCAAGTCTAGTAGAGTCTTGCGGATCGGTACAGAGACATATGTACTTATGTTCGAGAGGCTACAAGGCTGTTAGGAGAACTTCCCTTCTTGATTCCTCATCATGCGGTTTGATTCCTTTGAGGCTTATGCCTTTGTTTATTTCCTACTCAATCTTATGCGATGTGAAGATCTTTCTATAACGATCGAGAATTGAGAAATTATAATGGTAACACAGATATGGTGCGAGATATTCCTCCCTGCGTATTTGATTGGGCTATTGTCATCACCTTGCGGAAGGTCGTTCTGTCGTTTCTGCTCAGTATCAGTATTACCTAAGTTTTTGAGATTTGACATTAATTGTTATGACAATTCGTGCATTGCTATCGTACAGTATTGGTGTAATGGTAGAATGCTTTGTCTATGCGTTGAAACAGTGAATGACTTGGAAGGATGTTTACTCAATGCAAGATTCAGAGATTCAGAATTTTATTTCCGGCGGAGGAGAGGCAATCGGGCTATGAATGTTCAAGTTTGGTTTGATGGAGTAACAAGACTTGGTATTTTCGATCATGGTGGAATTTTCATTTGTGATGTGGTGTCATTGTCCTTGTTGAATACGTTAAGTTCGCTGGTGTTATGGTTTTATTCAATTTGCCTTTGGGGCAGAGTAGCATATGGGTTCTGTGGTAGGATGACTACACTCCTTGAGAAAAGTTTAGAGTGATTTGGAATTCATGGTGGACAGTGACTAGGTCTACGAGCTTAATTTGAAATATTGGCTAGCATAACAGCGGGAGATTTGATATGACGGAAGGGAGCTGCTTGATATGAAGAAGGATACAACATAACTTTGAATTGGAAGATATTGTCGCACATTTAGTTGATATCCATGAGGAGTCAATGGACTTGTACAGCTGGTGAATGAGCACAGGCTCAGGTGGGTTTCTCCTATGAGCAAGTCAGCGGTCACGTGGTTGGAAAAGCTCCTGCGAAGGATTTTACTGGCTATCCGGTAAGAGGTCTAATATGTGAATGTTGCTAGAGATTTAGAGTGTCCATGAAATGCTAAAGGAAGGATTTCGATGAATTTGGCGGTTTAATTGCGCAAGGTCATGCCAATAAGAGATAAAGAATCATGATGGGTTCCAAAGTTGTGCAATAGTAGCTTCAAGCTAAGTGGGAGAGTCCCACCGCCTACGGTTGGATTGCCTGGTCGCCTATTTGTGAGATTTCTAGTTATCGGCATATTGATGGGTTACTGTGACTAAGGAAAGAGAGCATCAATGGTAATTTGAGCAAAGGAATTGAAGAATGTGATCTATAGTTGGCATCATCGATTCATGTTCAGGCTTTGGGAAGACTCAGGAATTATGCTTCGCGTAGAAGTGAGTTGCAAGGAAGGTGATTCGGCCGGGTACTTCTTTGAGAGGGTGGTCATGTGCTAGCGAAGCCTTGCAATTGATTATATTAGGGACCAAGTCAGAGTATGTGACTCTCAAGAACTGTCCTAGTGGGTTCAAAGGTTAAGATGTGGTGCCTAAGGGTTTCGAGTCTATAGTATGGTTGAGTGTCGAGCTTTTTTGTAGCAGATTATGATAAGGAGCTTGGAGTGTTCTGTGTTATCTTCGGTCTGCGATATAAATTGAGATGAATGGGAGAAAATGACTTTGGATTCATAAAGGAATTAATCAGAATGGGTGTACCATTTGAGGATGCGAATATGCGCATAAGGAGGGTATGAGATGGTTCGTGGGAATTGAGACAGCATGGTCTCGTGAAATAAGGTCACTCAGGATGAGTGCGGATTTGGGTTTGTAATATTTTGAATGGGGCTACTATTATTCCTAAGTCAAGCCCAGAGTAAATTGGAAGAAGTAAAATCAGTCAGCAATGGTTGAATTGGTATAATAGTGGCAACGATTAGTTCTTTCAGCGTGTTAAGTTATACACATGATTACAGTAATGCGTGCGAGGTTTGACAGTTGCCGTAATTGATTTTATTTGGAGGCTTTCGAGTATTTTGGCCTATTATGTGCAGATGGATCACGGAGGAGTTATGGTGGGTTAGACCACTACTTGAGAGTGGTATTTTTCTGCGGTTATGAGAATTTAATCACGGGTTGTAATGGTTCTCTTGAATTGAGTTAAGTAAAAGGCTTCTATATGATGAAGTGTTTACCCTATTAGTGGTTCAGGAGTTATGATGAAATTCTTGTACTCTTGCGCATTGTCATGATTAAGTGTCATGAGTAGCGTGGGATTTGGAAGTTTAGAATCAAGGTTGCGATTCGGTGTTGACAAGGAGGTCACGGGCTCGGATGAGCAGGAAAAGAATTTAGATGTTTAGAGTAAGCTGGTATTATCTTTAGCGTCGCCTGAGATCAGTGTCATGAGCAAGAGGTATTGTGTATTGACTTGCGGATCATTGATTCGCTTTGTAGCATTTGTATGGCCGGTGGTATGGATGTGCAGACTTGTTACCTGGTGTAGAAGGCCATGGGAGCATATCCCACGGAAAGAATGTATAAGTATGACGTGAAGTCACTTAATTGATTGAGGACTTAAACCAAGTATGGAGATTGTGGTACTATCGCTAATTGAGAATTTATGCCTGAAGGGCGCTCGGTTCATTTGGTTGTGGAATGTGGAAGGTTATTCCGGATTGGACGGCTGTTCTTGTGTGTTATGGGAAAAATGGGGTTATTATGGACCCAGGAAAGATTATTGGCCTAGTTCGATACGATCAGAATTGGCTTGAGGTCTGTGAATGGATTTAAATATGAATATAGGCTCTATATCAGGCTGGTTGTGTTCATTTAAGCATTGCGCTCCTTATGGAGGAGTATTCGAACGTTGGATGTTATTTTGTTGTCGGATATTTTATGTAATGTTATATTGTGCCGTGTGAGTTGCGAAATGGCTTGATAAATTTCTTGTGTGTTGAGGTTCCGCGTAGCGATGGTGTTATGTGAGTAGGATGGCTCTTGAGATTAAGATCATATATCGCACTTCAGTTGTGCTTGAGTTTTGTAGCTTATGGCGCAATCTGTCTGCCCAGAGATGGTATTATGCACTTAGCGTGCTTGTGGACGATATTAGATATTTTGTAGTAATGAGCGATTTTGCTCGTTGTGTATCTTCTTATGTGAATTTTATGTGTGGATCGGGTGGCACGCCGCCACGGGTATGTTGTTTGGATCGGGTTGCACGCCGCGACTGTGTGATGTTGAGTACAGTTCCCTATATCTGTTTCTGTGTGTTTTGTTTCCCATTTTCTGAGGAAAGTTCATATTAGTTGCGTGAGTTGAGTAGTCCCTTCTAGATTTCGTTTTCCTTGTGTATCATGTTCAAGCTTGTGGCCTATTGGCACATTGTGGCATCATATGGGACTTTTGATCATGACTGGGATGGCTTATTGCCTGAGCAGTTCGTACTGGGTGACACGAGATTATTGGATCTAGGATCAGTGCAGTCGGATTATATGAAGTATATTAAAGAGCAAAGATCATTATTTGGTTTAGAATAAGGTAATGGTTCTTGTCAGAAGTATAGACTCAATGATTTGTTGACTTAACATTTGGTTATGAATTTCTACACATCTCTTCCTTTTGGCTAGTTTTGGAGCGTTGGGGCATCGGTTTGAGTCGTCGGAAGGGGCTTGGAAGCCGGTTATTGGACTTCGGAGCGAGATAAGTCTCCTTTATAACCTTGTAAGAGGGAACTTTCCCCATATGTGAAATAATTGGTTATGTGCTCCTATTTGTGGGGGTTACGTACGCACGAGGTGACGAGAGTCCGTGCGTATCTACTATTATATTTAAATTCGGGTAGTCTAGGACCCAAAAGCATGCTATACCTGAAATATTTATAATCTTATTGACAACTGAAATTGCCTAAATCATATCGAATTAGTAAAAGAATTTCTAAAAAGGGTTAAACCTCATTTTCTTAAATCGTTAAAAGAGAATTGACTTTTCCTTGGATAAATGTTTCTTGATGAATTCTTAATTGACTGCTTGAATGTGTGTATATATGAGTACCTGCATCGCACATATGATTCGTGAGCGAGGTAACTCTATTATTTATATTTGACCGCGTCGCACGTATGATTCTCGAGCGGCGTAATAGATGCTTCTATAGCTCGCGCCATTCGACCCTCTGGCAGTGCACAATTTAAATATTTATTGGATCGGGTCGTACGACCTCAGCATGATTTGCGCATGCTTGTAATGCTTGCTTGAGAGTTAAAAATTGATATTTCCTCCCTGATCTGTGATAAATTGATAAATAATCGATTATGAATTTGGAGACTTCTAAATATAAAAAGGAATGTTTACTTGTTTCTTGACTTACTTGAGTTTACTGTCGTTTTTAATAAATCCATGATTATTCGAATTATTAAAATATTATTATTGGACCACTAGTAAGTGTCGAAGTCGACCTCTCGTCTCTACTTCTTTGAGGTTAGACAGGATACTTACTGGGTACATGTTATTTTTGTACTCATACTACACTTGCTGTGCATTTTTGTTGCACAGGCACTTGTATGTCTGGTGGCCTAGTTGGACGCAGGGACATGGTTGATACAGAGATTTAGGTGAGTTGCACCTCTTGAGACGACGCGCAGCCAGCAGGGTCTCCTTCAGTGTATTGTAATGTATTTTCTTTTCTGTCCAATTTGTATTCTAGACAGTTGTTGTATTACACTATTTCCTAGAAACTGCTCATGCACATTAAGCACCGGGTTCTGGGATGATTATGGGTTATTCTGTATTAACTTCTACACATTCTTTTATTTATTTGTAAAGATTATCTTTTACTAGCCAAATTAAAGGAAAATTATAATTTTCACAATTATTTAAATGAGAATTTAATTAAGTATTTATGGTTGGCTTGCCTGATAGCGGTGTCCGGCGCCATCATGACACTTAGTGGATTTGGGGTCGTGACAACATCGAGATAAGGTTGAGTCAAGTATGTTTCGAACCGGCAAGAGTCATTCATCGGGACAAAGGTATTGCCCATTGCACTTTTGTTTGTCTTGATGCCATCAATCGATACTATGTACGATTTCTTTGCTTATCTTCAATTGCATGTTTATACTTAGCATTTTTAAAGTATGGTATGACGAAAGCATTTTATTTTGCTACCCAAACACTTTTATCTTCAATCTGCTTCTTAGATTGCAGGCACCCACCTGGAGAATGAGGAAATTCTTTTCAGAGTTACTTCAAATTTCAAGTCAGTAGCAGGCGCCCACCTGAAGAACGAGGGAAGTCATTTCAGAATTCAATTCAAGTTAGAAGTAGCAGAAGCTCGCCTCAATAATGTGAGTCGACAGTCCGAGATGACCAAATGAAGAAGTCTCAATCCATAATTTAAAAAAAGTAAACCCAAAATGCAGAAGCAGATGAAAGATGTGAACTGATAAAGACATGGTTGAAGTCTCGGCATTGCAATCCCCGTTTTCATCAGAAGAAGTCGTAGAAGAATGAACTAGCACCTGCAGCTAGCAAGCAACAAGGTTCAAATCAAAAGTCTGCATGAAGAACTATTCAAGACTCAAGATCAAGCTTCAGAAGACTTATAGATAGGAATCTTGTAACTCATAGCTGATGGGCTTGTTTACTTCTTTTAGTTTTTGATTTTGATGTAATAAAAGGACCTCGGACTGGAGCCTCAGACATAACCTCACTCGACTCTCTCATCCTCTTCACATACTCCATCACTTCATTCACTTTTGAACTACACGTGGCCTGATTTCTTTATAGCCAATGATATGTAGGTAGCTCAGATACCAGGGCTCGATCACAATTTTTTACCCATATTTCTATTCTTTTAAATAAGTGTCGGGTCAGAAATCAATTACGTCGCTTACTTGTTTCTTTTCTCAAAACCAGTTCGTGTTTCCAAGCAAAGAAGGGCAGCTGTAAGCATGTAATTTTTGACCCGCACATTAGATTTACCTTTAATAGTCCTAGTATTTTTAGAATATTTATTTGAGTTTATTTCTATAGGATTTTACTTTATTATTAATTTTAACTCTATTTTTAAAGCACAAAATTGAAAAATACAAAAATAGTTTCATTTTTTCTATTTAATTCAGGTATTATGTATTTTTGGAAAGATATTATTTTTAACTCATTTTTATTTTAGTATAATCCTTGAAAATACCAAAAAAATAGTTTCATATTATAATATAGTTGTTTTAATTAATTAAGATTGATTTTATATTTTTATGGTATGATATTTTAGGAAAAGAAATCAATATTTTAGCTTTGTAGAATTAATGGGCCACTTTAAAGGCAAATTTGGCCCAAACTTGAGCCCAAAGTTGGGCAGCCCACTACTCCCTTCAGCCCATTTACCCATTCCCTAACTCACAAACCTTTTATAATCAATATTACCTAAATTCCTACACCACCTAATTCTAGAGCCAGTCGTAACACACAAAAGAAAAGAACGGCCTCCTCTTGAAGCTCGATCATCTCTCTCAATCTTTGAGAGCTGTGGGCGACACAAATAAAAAACGACAAACACACACACAATCTAGCATCCCCCCCCCCTTCTGTATCTTCTTTATTCTCAAAATCAAAGAAACACACACACATAAAAGATCTGGAAAAAAGGAAACAAGGAGGGAAAAATGGGTTAGACTAATATAGTGATGACATAAACATAGGCCCTTTTTGTTGTTTCTTGATGGAATTAGGAAAGTTGGAAGGCAGAGCCATTAAGGGGAGGAACGGACGGAACAGTAGCGGCAAAAACGGAGGAGAAACGAGCACAAAGCTTTCCATAAGAAAGATCACTGTTGAGGTTTTCCCATCCGAGGTCTTGTTTGCCTTTTTGGTCCGTGGTTCCGGTGTAGATTTGAAGTGCTATTGTCAGATTGAACAATGTTGTTGCTTGCAAGGAGATCTTTCATCAATTTAATTTTGATCACTATTTGGGTTCCACTTGATGTCAACTCCTTACTTTGTTCTTTAATCTCCTTTATGTGTGATCCATGATTGCTTGAGCTTCATGCTTTAATTGTTATTTCGTGACTGATTTTCCATGTTTTATTTCAAGTCCGTTTGAGTTGAATTTTTAATTATAAACATTGTTGAATTCTTTTAGCATTTGATAGAAGGGTTCAGGCTTAAACGTAAATGACAATTTAGATTGAAAATGTTTTATTACTTTCATTTATCGCTTATCGCTAGTAGCATGCTTAGGGTGACCATGCCAGGGTAGGCAAACTTTAGTTTTTTTTCTTTTCTTTTATTTGAGGTGAGTGGTCGTTCCCATTAGTTCATATTCAGGGGAATGTCCCGTAGACTTTGTATATTTTTTATTCGGGGTATGCCCCATAGTATTATGTATTTGGAGGCTGCGACGAACCTCATGGAAAAGTATAGTATATATTAGTATTTAGGACTTTGCTTTACTTTTCTTTTTCTATTTTCTTTTATTAGATGGGGACGACCTCAAGCCTCTTTTTGTGTTTGCTTTCCTTTCTGCGTTTTAACCTCTATTTGAATGTTTTAAAACCAACTTGATCATGTGCGCAACCGTACTAGTTGCGGGACTCGGAGAATGCCTAATACCTTCTCCCCGAGTCAAATGAACCCCCCTTACCTAGAACTCTGGTGCATACTACGTTTAGAGTCAAATGTATTTTGAAGGAATATTCTTACTTTAAAAACGGTGACCTGGCACACTGAAATCAAATGTCAGGTGGTGACTCTGAACAATCCTTCGAAACGCAATCTTTTTGTCACTTTCAAAATTGAAAACCCTTTTGAGCTTTACAAATTTTATTATTATTTATAAGAGGGTTTAATGAGGTGAAAAAAGGGGTGTGACAATAGCATAATGGGCGACAAGCAGTCCATGCCAAAATAATATCAAAATCTACCATGCTAAGCAATAATAAATCAGCTCTGGTCTTAAAACCACTAAGAACAACCAAACACGACCTATACACATGATCAACAACAATAGAATCTCCCATAGGTGTGGACACATAAATAAGAGAACTCAATGAATCACGAGATATGCCCAAATATGGGGCAAAATAAGATAACACATAGGAAAAAGTGAAGCATGGATCAAACAAGACCGACACATCTCTATGATAAATCAGAACAATACCTATAATGACAGAGTCGGAAGCAACTGCCTCTGTACAATCATGAAGAGTATAATATCTGTACTGGCCTCCCCCTGTAGGGCAGCCTCTACCTCTCCAATCTCCACCTCAATCTGGCTGAGCAGGTGGGGTGCCAGTTGGTGCTGTAATCATAGCCTGAGGACCCGGTGGAGCACATGGTGCTTGAGAAGTCTGTGGAGGTGCACCCCTCCTAAGTTTGGAGCCATCCTTCACTATATGGCGAGTGTCGCTACACTCAAAACAAGCTCTCGAAGGGTGTGGCTATTGTGATTTGCTCAAGCCAGGTCAGCTGGACTGATCGCTAAAATCACCCCATGCGAGAGGTATACTAGACATTGGCGGTGCATAATAAGGCTCCTGTGGCCTAGGAATAGCCGGAATACCACTTGCAGTTGGAAGTGCTGAATGAACAGAGCGACTCACATAGCCCCTACCATGACAAACTGCAGCTGGGGCACGAGTACTACTATAAGTGCCAGAATCTCGAGACCTCTTGGCTTCTCTCTCCTCTCTCTCTCGAGAGCAAGCATGCCCTCCACTCTCCTAGCAATACCCACAACCTGCTAGTAGGAAATATCCATCTCCAACTCCCAGGCCATGCTAATCCTGATGCTGGGATGGAGCCCCTCGATAAACCAACGGACCCTCTCTCGAACTGTAGCAACCAATGCTGGTGCATGCCTAGCCAAATCACTGAAGTGAACCGCATACTCTGACACAATCATAGCACCCTGGCGCAACTACTCAAACTCGGCATGCCATACATCTCTTAGACTCTAGGGAACATACTCCCTCAAGAACATATCCGAGAACTGAATCTAAGCAAGTGAAATTGCCTCAGCCGGACTACCCAACTTATAAGCACGCTAGCACTAATAGGCTACTCCTTTAAGCTGGAACGTAGTGAAAGAAACCCCACTCGACTCCGCTACACCCATGGTACAGAGGATACAATGGGACTCCTCAAGAAAACTCTGGGCATCCTCTAACGCCAATCCACTAAAAGTAGGAGGGTGGTACTTCTTATACCTCTCAAGGCCGAGCTGCTCCGCCTCAGAAACTGTTGCCCTAACCTCGGGCTGAACTAGGTCTACCAGTTGCATCGATACGATCTCTAGAACTTATTCGACCTGAACCGTTGCTCTCGGGTACGGGCGGCGAGAGTCTATGCTCTTCCCCTGGCCCGAGTTGTCGTAGGAGCAAGCAGAATCAATCCAGCCTAAGCCAAGGTGCTGAACAAGCTCAGGAACTGTGCAAGGGTCTCCTGAAAAGCTGGTGCAGTACATCTTAGACCTCTGCGCTCCAACTGGAGCTATTGGTGGCTCCTCTATAGTAGCTCGTGTGGGTGCTTTGGCTGCACCACATGGACGTCCTTGACCTTGCCCTGACCCCGGGCTCTTGCAGCTCTAGCAAGGGGTGTGGGTGCCTGGTCATCAGATCTAACTGTACGTGTCCTCACTATCTACGAGAGAATAAAAGACAGAAGTTTAGAATCTTGAAGTCAACAATTTCACACGACAAAGAATCAAAAGAAGTGAAATTTTCCTAATAGTTCCATAACCTTCCCAAAGATAAGTATAGACGTCTCCGTATTGATCCGCGAGACTCTACTGAACCTGCTTGCGACTCACGAAACCTATGAACCTAGAGCTCTGATACCAACTTATCACGACCCTAACCTCCCTTTGTAAGACGTCTACGACACCTAGTCTCAAAGACTAGGTAAGCCTAACAAATTGCGGAAATAACAAAAATAGAAGTAAAAACTTAACAACTAACTGCAATAGATAATTAAATAACTGATAACAATGGCACTCGGTATGTACAATAACCAACACTCTAGTAATACATAGTATTCCCAAAACCCGAAACATCATAAGTCACAAAATACAAAAGAAAACTAGTATCTCTATACACTAGAGTCTAAGAAAAAGAAGTACGGAAGGTAAATGACATAGGAGAGAATAGAGGGGGACTCCGAGGTCTGTGGACGCGGAAAATATTCCTTAAAGTCTCCAAAATCTCGATACTCGCTGATAAAGAAGGTGATGAGAAGTACCTAGATCTGCACACAAAATATGTGCAGAAGAGAAGCATGAGTACACCACAACGGTACCTAGTAAGTGTCAAGCTTAGACTCGATCGGGTAGTGACGAGGTAAGGTCAGGGCCCCACTAGTATATAATAAATAAGGCAGAAGAATATAGCAATATAATAAGAGACTGGATATTTAACAAAGAGGAAAACACAAAAAATAACAGCACAACACACAAGGATAAACAACAGTAGGGGATCTCCCAAGATACTGTCTCGTATCCCCAAAAGTAAATATGCAAGGAGATCTCCCGAGGTACCGCCTCGTAGTCTCAAAAGTTAATGTGCATGGAGATATCCCGAGGTACTGCCTCGTAGTCTCAAAATTAAAGGTACAGGGGGGTCTCCCGAGGTACCACCTCATAGTCCCAAAAGTAAACACACATCTCAAAACCGATGAATATAACATTTAACAGCAAGAAATCTACAATTAAGACTACTATAGATAAGAGAAAAACAAGAAATCAACTAAGCATGCTGCATAGAGTTCAAATAAGTAGTTAAGACACTTAGACATGCGAAATTAGGCTAATCAGGGTAACTACATGTATTGGTATAACTCAATTAAGATAAAACAGTTTATTATTCAGCAAAAATTGGATTATACAATAAATAGCCCATGTACGCACTCGTCACCTTGCGTACACGGTGCTCACATATCATAGAAGTATCACGACAATACCAAATCCTAAGGAAACTCCCGAGGTACTGTCTTGTAGTCTCAAAAGTAAATGTGTAGGGAGATCTCCCGAGGTACTGCCTCGTATTCTCAAAAGTAAAGGTACAGGGGGATCTCCCTAGGTACCATCTCGTAGTCCTAGAAGTAAACACACAACTCGAAATCGACGACTATAATATTTAACAGCAAGAAATATACACTTAAGACTAATACAGATAAGGGAAAACAAGAAATCAAATAAGCATGCTACACATAGTTCAAATAAGCAGTTAAGACATGTAGACATACGAAATTAGGTTAAACAGGGTAACTACACGTGCTGGTATAACTCAATTAAGATGAAACGGGTTATTACAGTAAAAATCAGATTTTACAACAAATAGCTCATGTACGCACTCATCACCTCGCGTACACGACACTCACATATCACAGAAGTATCACGACAGTACCAAATCCTAAGGAAACCTCCCTCACATAAGGTCAGGCAAGGCACTTACCTCGAACCAAGCTCAATCAATCAATAAGAATGCCTTTTCTATGATTTTCCAACTCCGAATGACCCAAATCTAGCCAAAAGCAATTACATACCATAAATATAACAATAATAAACTAATCTAATTAATGAAATCAAGGCTTAAGAAAGAAATTAGAAAATTGCCCCAAAAGTCTACCCGGGCCCACGTCTCGGAATCGGGTAAAAGTCATAAAATACGAACACTCATTCACTTACGAGTTCACTCATACCAAAATTATCCAAATCCGATATCAATAACCCAATCAAAACTCAAAAATTTGGTTGAAGAACTTTTCCCATTCTTCCCAAAATTTTCAACTCAAATCCGAAATTAAAGGATGGAATCAACTATAGATTATTGGAATATAACCATAAATGAGTCAAGAATCGTTACCCAATAGTTTCCTCTGAAAATCCTTCAAATTTTCATTCAAATCCGAGCTCTCTATCTCAAGTTTTGATGAAAATGGCATAACCCTCGATTTTGAAATGTTATATTCTGACCAGGTGTAATGACCCGACCAGTTGTTTTGAGCTCTAGCGCGTCACTCGACGATTTGACGCCTTGAGTAGCTTCACTTCAGGTATTATGACTTGTACGCGTGGTCGAAATTGAATTTCGGGAAGTTCGAGGTTGATTTGGAACAGAAATTCTCATTTCGGAAGCTTTAAGTTGGAAGAGTTGACTAAGGTTTGACTTTTAAGTAAACGACCTCGGAATCTGTATTTGAAAGTTTCAATAGGTTCATATGATGATTTCGGACTTAGGCGTATGTCCGGATCGAGTTCTGGGTGACACAGGAGCATTTCAGTGCTTATTATGGAAAATTAGCATTTTGAAAGAATCTCATAAGTTTGGGTTGAAGTATATTTTAATGTTATCAATTTCCGTTTGGGATTCTAAGAGTGGGAATAGCTCTGTATGGTGATTCTGGTCTTAGGAGCACGTCCGGATGTAGATTCAGAGGTCTGTAGGTCATTTCGGGGTCGTTTGGCGAAAGTTGAAAGTTGAAGGTTTTTGGAAGTTTGACCGGAAGTGGACTTTTTGATATCGGGGTCGGATTCCGATTCTTGAAGTGAGTAGGTTCGTAATGTCTATGACTTGTGTGCAAAATTTGAGGTCAATCAGAATTGATTTGATAGGTTTCAGCATCGAATGTAGAAGTTAGAATTTCTTAGTTTCGTTAGACTTGAATTATGGGTGTGATTAGTGTTTTTAGCGTTGTTTGATGTTATTTGAGGCCTCGATTAAGTCTGTGTTATGTTTTGAGACTTGTTGGTATGTTTGGACGGGGTCCCGAGGGGCTTGGGTGAGTTTCAGGATGGTTTCGGATCATTTCTAGGTCATTTTAACTGCTTGTTTTTGGCTACATCAGTGTGCTATGCGATCACGGGGAATTGGACGCGATCACGATGAGTAAAATGGGAGAAATTGACCAGTGATTTGCGATAACAGAAGACCTTTCGCGATCGCATAGAGGAAACTTTCTGCAGCACTAACCCGGCTTGGAAAGCTTATATCTCTCAACCTATAAGGAATTTGGAGATGATCCAAAAATGAAAGTTGTGTACAAAAAGTTATGATTGGTACGCTACAGCCTATCCGGAAAGAGTTTGAAAATCACAAAGAAGAAATTTGTGCCGCACAGGACTGATTTTGGCAGCTTATATCTCGTAATCTATAAGTAACTGGGAGATAAGTAAAGCATGAAAGTTGTAGCCCTTGGTGTCTAGTTTTCAAAAGGTTAAGCCATTTGCAATTTGGAGTTTTGTAAAAAACGTTATGACTATTATACTAGAGGCTATCTAGAAGAGCTGGACACCTGTTCTTCGCGATCGCGAAGGGAAAATTTTGGGCTAAGAAAAGTTGTGCTTTACGATCGCGAAGCATTTTTCGCGATCGCGAAGAGTAAATACCTGGGCAAAAGTTATATTTCGAGGTTTCAACCATTTTTAACATATTTGGAGCTATAGAGCTCGGATTGAAGCGATTTTTCAGACGATTTTCACCATATGGATTGGAGTAAGTGTTCTATATCCGAAAGTGATTATACTTCATGATTCTATAGTTATATTCATCATTTATTTCAGATTTAAATGGAAGAAATCAAGATTTTTGCAAAACTTTTCAAGAACGAAAATTTAAGATTTGGAGGTCAAGTTGTTATCAGAATTTGATAAAATTGATATGGTTGAACTCGTATCAGAATGGGTTGTCGAATTTTGTGAGTTTCGTCAGGTTCTGAGACATGGGCCCCACTGTTAACTTTTCGAGTGTAGTTCGGTATTTTCATAAATATTTAAATTTCAAGCATTGGAGTATATTTTTTATTAATTTGCACGTTGTTTGACTAGTTACGGATTGAACGGCACCAAGTTGAGTCTTTAGAGCAAAATTATAA
The DNA here is from genome assembly GCF_000393655.2 of Nicotiana sylvestris. Lineage (NCBI taxonomy): Eukaryota > Viridiplantae > Streptophyta > Magnoliopsida > Solanales > Solanaceae > Nicotiana > Nicotiana sylvestris. The sequence goes on from NC_091057.1 coordinate 41,057,216, forward strand.
TCGGAAAGTGGGCTTTAAGCCGAGGTAAGTCTCTTTTCTAACCTTGTAAAAGGGAATTAATCCCATAGGTGAACTGATTTAATAGGTGCTTCTATTTGTGGGGGGGGCTACGTACGCATGAGTTGACGAGAGTCCATATGAAGCTACTAATTGTGCTTAAGTCGGGGTAGTCTAGGACCCAAATCATGTTATACTTGTGATGTTTACACCCTACTTGATAATTTAATTGCTTAAACATATTGGAACTTGATAAAGAAATTGTTAAAGGTTAAACTTCATTTACTTGAGTTTTGGACGAGTCACTTGACCGTTAATGAGAATTGATATTTCTTTGAATATTAACCCTTAATAAATATTGAAATGGTTATTTTAATGTATTTTTCTCTTTTTGTGGAGGGGGCCGAACGCCTCGGTAGCATATAGATGTATCTATGGTTGGTGTCGTTTGACCCTCGGCAGTGCACAATTTAAATATTATATGTTTGATCAGGTCGTACGACTTCGACATGATTTGCGCATGATAAATTTTTGGAACTAATAATAATTGATATTGCTTCATTGGCTTGAGATATAAATTGTTAAATGACGAAAATAAATTTGCAAATTTCCTATTAATAAAAAAATTGTTTACTTAGTTCTTGTTAATGAATTTTCAGTTGTTTATTACAATCCATGCTTAATTATAATATCGGAATTTTATTGTTAGCCCATAGTAAGTGTCGGAGTCGATCCTTCATCACTACTTCTTCGAAGTTAGACTAGATACTTACTGAGTACGCGTCGATTTACATACTCATACTACACTTGCTGCACATTTTGTGCAGGTACATATATATCTAGTGGTCTTGTAAGCGCAAAGGCGCGGTTATTGCGGGGACTTACGTGAGCTACATCCCATGTTACGAGTCCAAGCACACAGAGTCTCCATCAGCGTTATTTACACTTTCCTGTCTAATTTGTATTCCAGACAGATGTTATATTTTACCATATTTCCTAGTTGATGCTCATGCATTTGTAACACCGGATTTTGGGATGCGTATGGGTTATTCATTGTTGTAGTTGTGGAAAATATTTTTATTTACTCTGTAAATTCTATTTTCGTATTATTTGATTAATGAAAACTATGGTTTCAAAGAAACTAAAATGAGTAAATAAGTTAATCATTTATTGTTGGCTTGCCTGACGGTGGTGTTAGGCGTCATCGCGACCATAATGGATTTTGGGTCGTGACACCAGGCATCCCTTCTTCGTGAACACGGACATACCCTCGCGTTCGCAAAACATAAAATTTTCCTTCAGTCCAAAGCCTTCTTCGCGAACGCAGAAACTCACACCGCCGGACCATATGCGAACGCGTGACCCTTATCGCGAAACCGTAGGCTAAGTGTCTGGGATCTCCTCTGCCTGTTCCTCTACGCGAACGCAAAGAGAAAAACTCATCCGGCCTTTTAGATACCATACGCGAATGCGAGACCTCTCTCGCGAACGCGATGAAGGAAACCAGCAATTGATGCACCAGATTTTTTCTGCAATTCCAACAAGTCCAAAACTTGTCCGTTAACCACCCGGAATCCACTCGAGGCCCCGGAACCTTAACCAAACATACCAACAAGTCCTAAAACATCATACGAACTTAGTCGATCCTTCAAATCACATCAAACAACGCTAAAACATGAATCACCCTCCAATCTCCAAACTTAATGAACTTTGAAATTTCAAACTTCCACAACCGATGCTGAAACCTATCAAAGCACGTCCGATTGACCTTAAATTTTACACACAAGTCATATTCGGCATTACAGATTTGCATAACTACTCTTCTTCTTCTTCGAGTTTCAATTTGAAATTCAGCCAAAATCAAGTCTAATGTTCACCTAAACACACTCAAAATTGAGATATAAACGCAAAACAATATTTTCAATTGTTTGCAACAATACCCAATCCAAACAAATAATTTGAAAATCCAAATTCGAATTCAAAGCTTCAAACTTTTTAATGGCTGTCAATGGTGGAGAGTCAAATACCTTCAAAATTTATTGATTGAGAATATTAATTTGAACACCAATTGTGCAACATGAAAGGAAATTGCTAAGTTAAAACGAATGAAATCCATTGATAAATTCCATTAAAACTCTATACAACAAGAAAGCATAAAAAAACAGAGAACATCAAATGAAGAAAATTTGGGGAAAAAAGAGAAGGAGAGTAGAGAGAGAGAGAGAGAGAGAGTGAGCAAGTATAAGAGGATAAGAATATAACTAATACTCCTTATTCAATTCCTAATATAAAGGGATACTCATTTAAAACTTATTTTGTATATAATTGGTAAATTGTATATGACCATGTAATTATATTGAAATTTGAGTAGGGTAATAAGGCTTCAAATAGTGTATAGGAAGGTAAAAATCCCTATATAAAATGTCCCAAAAATTTGAACTGAAAAACTAAAATTCAGGACTCATTGGCTAATTCTCAAATAGCAGACCTTTAGAGTGGCTATCTGATGTCATTTCTACATTATTTTTTGGAACTTTTCCTATAAATACAAAATTTTAAACTTATTTACTCGATTTATCTTAATTTTTTTATTTACATAAAGTAACTAAAGTGTGTTACAAAATATATACAAGTTCTGTCAAAATCTATAATTAGCTGAAAATAATTTTTTATACAGAATTCCGGTCTTGTTTCTATGAGATAACAAACCATGGAATCCACGTCATTCCCACATGTGCTATAAGCCTCAATTACTTGTGGATAGCTGAAACCCATCGCAGCATAAATTTGGATTCATCTACTGAAGGCATAAACTTAGGGGTGTTCAGACCAAATCGAAAAATCGCACCAAACCGAAAAATCAAACCAAATCAATTAAAAATTCAATTAGGTTCGGTTTGACTTAATTTGGTATTGAGTAAAAAAAACTCGAACCAAACCAACATATAAATATATAAATTTTATTTATATTTTTAAGACTTTGTAGTGATTTTCTTTAGAAAATATGGAAATATTTGGGATCCTCTCATGTATTAACCTTGAAAACGTAAATTAACGAAAAATTATTGTTAGACGACTAAGAAAATAACTATCACGTGTTACTAAAAAAAATTTCTCATTAGAATATTTTAATAGATCATATGTTTGTCAATTTTTTTCATATTTACTAAACATATATTCATTTACCAAAACTTTGTCTATAATTTTAACAAAGTAAGATTAAAATAATATTTATGTAACAAAAAAACCCGAAAAATCCGATAAAACCAGATCAATCCAAACCAATATAGTTATTTTGATTTAATTTTAATAAAAACCAAACCAACCCGTCATACGTATAATCTGGCAAGCAAAGCTCCGTACCTTCATGTAGTCTTCTCCACTACAAGAGCTCGAATTTGAGCGCAACCGAAATGGAATCTGAGGCCCTTCTACACCGAAAGCGGAGCAAACTAACCATTCTCAATTTCCATCAACTTCAATGCAAGAATCGAGCTTAAAAATCCCTATTCTGCCAGCAGAGCTCATCACTGAAATACTGTTAAAGCTACCAGTCAAATCTCTTTTACAATTCAGGTGTGCTTCAAAATCTTGGCTTTCCTTAATCTCTACTCCTGAATTTATCAAGGCTCATCTCAGCATGTCCGCTAATAACAAGGATTACACCCACCATAGGCTTATCTTTGTTCAACATGACTACAATGTTGAGCTCAAGGGACGTATCTGTACTTATCTTAAGGACTGTACCCTTAGTAATGTACTTGATGACTCTGTTATTGGGGCATTTGACTTGGATTATCCTATGAAAAACCCCCATAAATCTGTTGAGATTGTGGGTTCTGTAAATGGGTTGATTTGTCCTACTATTGAGCAAGAAGACTTGTTTCTCTGGAATCCATCAATTAGGAAGTTCAAGAAATTGCCTGATTTTACAGCTAAATTGAGGCTTGGTTACTGTATCATGTATGGTATTGGATATGATGAGGTTCATGATGATTATAAGCTAGTGTGTGTTTTCCGAAATTCGAGTTATAACATTTCACATTATGTTGAGGTCAATGTTTATAGTCTAAATAGTGATTCGTGGACAAGTATCAATGATTTTCATAGTGGGGAGCAATTAATTAGGTGGGGTATGTTTATGAATGGGAAGCTTCATTGGGCTAGTAGTACCTCTCATGATTTTCATTCCTATTGTGGTTGGGATATCAGTTACATTGATTTGGCTCATGGGAAATGGGGAAAAATGGATACACCCTGCTATGGAGAAGGAGACTTTGAATTTTTGCCGTGCTTGGGAGTCTTGGGAAGTGATCTTTCTGTGTTTTGTAATAGTCGGAAGACTTACACAGATGTATGGGTTATGAAGGAGTATGGGGTTAAAGAATCTTGGACAGATGTTTACCATCAATTATACTGTTGATCGTGTGGGGAATATGCTCGTTCCACCCTTTTGCATGTCAAGTGAAGGTAGAATTTTGTTTGAGGATGGATCAACTTTCATGATTTATAATCCAAAGGATGACCGATCAGATATCAAGAGGTTACCAACTGTGATTCCTTTTACTGGTCAAACATCTACATCGAAAGCCTAGTTTGACCCAATTTTACTGAATAAAGTAATGATGCAACAACAAGGCATGCTGAAAAGTTTCAGATGAAGACAATTAGTAAGAGCTCTCTAAACATTTTTCTCAACTGCTGTTACATTTTGTTTTTATTCTCAAATATAGCACAAAACGTTGCATATTATGGATATCTTTGAACTAATACATGCTTGAAGATTTTGTTAGTCTTTTTTCCCTTTTGCTTCACCAAACAACAATATTTTGCAAGAACAGTTATTTGCTTGAGGTCTTTGGTGTCCTCACCGTCAAACTTAATGACACTCAACACTATTTCGCTTCTGGAGTAGTACTTTAAGTGGGATATTGAGGACAGAGTTGATAAGTAGGATTTTAACATGTTTTATACCCATACTTGCCTGCGCTTTGAGTGTAATTTGCTACAAAATAGTCCCAAAATGCTTACAGATTGCGCTTGATTGCAGGTTTGAGCTATAAAGTGACAAATCGTCAAAGATCGGCTCAAATCGGAGTGAAACCTGCTCAAGTCAAAGATCATTAAAGTAAGGACATTCAGAACTTCATGCGGACCGCACCATCAGGTCATGCAGCCGCACCATAGGAGTTCAGAGACTAAAACTACAAGTCAAGCTCATGCGGCCGCATCCCACTTCATGCAGCCCGCGTCCCACTCATGCGGCCGCACAATCTTGCTATGCGGTCGCGTTCAAGAAGTTCAGAGAAGATGCCAAACTCTTCATGCGGCCGCACAACAACTTTGTGCGGTCCGCGCCAGTCTTCATGCGGCCGCATTCCATCTTTGTGCGGTCCGCATCACCATCTTCAGAGAGCAAGATTTAGAGGTCAAGCAACCCAGTGCGGCCGCGTGACAACTTTGTGCGGTCCGCACTAACCTCGTAGGGGAATTTTTGTCCAGTTTTTCCAGCCCACTATAAATAGAATATTTACCATTTTTAGGAGGAAGGGGGTACATCTGATAGCTGCTGCACTCGTGAGACTTATGTTTTGGCCTATCTTGGGCATTTTTAGCTTAGTTTCGTCATAGATTATTGTAGTTTAACATTAGCAATTAATTAATATGGTTGTTTCATCTTCTATTTCTTCATTTTCTTCTTTAATTATGTCTAGCTAAACCCATTAGCTAGGGTTGTGGCTCAACCCTAGTGTGGGTAATTAATAGGTGTAGCTTCTTAATGATAAATTGATATTGAGTTTTTGTTATTTGGATTAAGTTTATGGTTTAATTAAGGATTGTTGGTTGCAAACATTGATTCTAGCTTGGTGGGTCTTGACTCTTCTTGAGAAAGAGAGTCTATGACCCCAAAATTGACCCAACAAGGAATTGGGTTGGACCCATGAGAAATGGTAGTCCAAATTAACGGGTTAAACCTCGAGAGAGTAATCAACCTACTTGAACCCTAGTTGCTTGGTCTAATTGGCCTACCCAATTGGTCTCGAGAGAGTCAATTGGGAAAAATCGATCTCTCTTCCGAGAGGTGTGAGAGTGGGTATAATTGTGCAACTGTTATAACATTGATCCCAAATATGTCAATCTATTATTAGTAGTCTCTACCCGTTAGTTAACCACCTAGGTGATGTCACGACCCTAGTGCCTTTCTCTATATTAATCACAACTTAGAACATCTCTCTTTAGCATAAATTAGCCTAAATTTGTAGTTGATAATAGTAGTTATTAAACAAAAACCCCAAAAACTTTTAGAAGTACAATTAGGAGCAAACACGCATTCCTAGTCTAAAAAAATACGCAACTCCATTCCAAGCTCCCTGTGGAAATTTACCCCGATACCACTATTCTGGCAAAAGTCTTAGCGCCCGCTCTTCCTACCGTTGTGTGAGGTTGAGTTTGCTGCGATCACTTTTTGGCGCCGTTGCCGGGGACCTTACGGTGTTGACTATTTGTGTAGCTAGTTTTGTGTTTTGCTTCTCTTTCCTTCTTGATTACTAATTTTGTTTGTGTCGATCAATCAGGTACAATAGCTCTTAATGCAAATGACCCTCTCGGCAATGTGATAGCAGTGGAGGAGGTAGAGGATCTAGAACAAGATGAGGTCTTACCTCAAGTTCCAAGGAGGGGCCGACATGTCAATATAAATGCAAATGAGAACAACAATATTCCAGACCCTCCTCCAGCACCACCGAGAGTGGCTCCCAGAGTTTTACCAAATCAAGGATACGCCAGTGCTATTGTTCCTCCCCGAATCCGGGCGGGGAACTTTCAAATCACAAATGTTATGCTGACCTTGCTCGAGCAGAGAGGTTATTTCACGGGTGCCTCTGATCAAAATGCCTACAAGCACTTGAAGGGGTTTGTGGATACATGTTGGGGTGGCAAGCAGACAAACGTGTCCGAGGATGCGTTGAGATTGAGGCTTTTCCCATTTTCTCTTCGGGGTAAAGCATTGGATTGGTTAGAAAGGCTCCCTAATCATTCTATTACAACATGGGATGAATTGGCGGACAAATTTATTTCCAAGTTCTTCTCTCCAAGTCATATGGCAGCTCTTCGGGATGAAATTCTAGCTTTCAAGCAAGAGCCAACGGAACCTTTGCATGAGATATGGGAAAGATATAGAACAATGGTGAAAGAGTGCCCTAATAACGATATGACCGAGGCTATGATTTAACAAACCTTTTATCAGGGCATCAACACCACAAATCAATGCATCGTGAACCAATTGGCCGGAGGGAACTTTATGAAACTTTCTTACCAAGAGGCATGTGATGTGCTAGATGAAATGGCCGACTCCTCTACGGCATGGAAAAGCCGAGCAAACGTGCCCCAAGGTGACCCCACGGTCATCCATTTGCACAAGGAATTGCACGATCATGGCCAAGCTATCACCGAGCTTACAACAACTATGAATCAATTGGCAAAGGCTCTATTGCAACAAGTCCAAAACCCGCGCCAAGTCAACGCAATGGAAGGTGTTTCTATGTTGAAAAGGAGGCAAAGAGGACAAAAACCTCAAGGTAATTGTGAACAATATGACAACAACAATGATGGTGGTGGTTATTCAAATGAGTGTTATGATGATCAAAGCGAAAAAGTCCAATATGTCAACAACTATCAAGGGAATAAAGGTAACTCTTCAAATCAACAATGGCGTCTTCAAGGTAATTGGGGCAATCAACAACAAGGCGGAGGTAATTGGAATAACAACAAGCAAAACAACAATTGGGGTAATCAAGGCAACCAAGGAAATTGGCATGGTAGTAACAATAATTGGGGCAACAACAACAATCAAGGAGGGTGGAACAATAACGGGAACCAAGGCAACCGGGGGCAAGGTTTTCAAAGGCCCCATGTACCAACAACCGAACAATCTACCCCCCTTTCCTTCTCAAGGTCCGAGTTCGTCCGGAAGCGAGATGGGGAGAATTGAAAGCATGTTCGAGCAAATGATGAAAAAAGAACCAAGATTCTGAGGCCCAATTAGCTTCGCATAACACATCTATTCGGAACTTGGAAGTGCAATTAGGCCAAATCTCTCAGTCTTTAAATACTCGCCCAAAGGGTGCTCTACCAAGTGATACAGTAGTAAACCCCAAGGGTGGGCACAATAATCATGTGATGGCGGTGACAACGCGAAGTGGAAGAGGCGGTGATGTGCATGCCTCAAGAGGAAACCAAGTTATGGTGGATGAAGATGAGTTACGAGATAATGAAATGCCTTTGGTGGTTGAAGATGTAGTTGAACCAAGTGTGAGAGATGATGTGCGGATTGATGTTCATGAGGTTGAGGAGGAAACACAAGAGACCGTGAACCCGACTAGGGAACACGTGATTGATATGCCCGAGCCGGCGGTGCCCAAAGCCCAAGCACCCTTACCTCGACCTCCTCCGCCCTATCCTCAATGGTTGGCCAAGCAAAAGGGTGACAACCAATTTAAGAAATTCATTGAGATGATGAAGAGTTTGACTATCAACGTTCCTTTGGTGGAGGCACTCGAGCAATTGCCGGGGTACGCAAAGTTCATGAAAGAGTTGGTTACAAAAAAGAGATCAATGGAGTGTGAGACAATCAAGATGACCCATCAGTGAGCGCAATTGTGCATTCTATGGCTCCGAAACTTGAGGACCCTGGTGCATTCACTATCCCATGTACCATTGGAAGTGCTGACTTTGCAAAAGCCCTTTGTGACTTGGGGCAAGTATCAATTTAATGCCATATTCGGTCTTCAAGACCTTGGGAATCGGACAACCTCGTCCAACTTCTATGAGGCTTCAAATGGCGGACCGGTCAATGAAGCGGCCTTTGGGGATTATTGATGATGTCCTTGTTCATGTTGATAAGTTCATATTACCGACTGATTTCGTTATTTTGGATTGTGAGGTCGATTTTGAGGTGCCAATTATACTTGGAAGACCTTTCCTAGCTACTGGGAAGGCTTTGGTAGATGTCGAGGCAGGAGAGTTGACCTTCCGAGTTGGTGATGAAAAGGTGGTGTTCCATGTGTGCAAATCTATGAGGCAACCGAATAGCACCGAGGTGTGCTCGTTTATTGACATTGTCACGGTGGTGATAGTGGATGACCCAAGCGCAATGGTGAATGTTGAGGACTCACTTGAAGTCGTGCTCTTGAACATGGATGTTGATGATGATGCTGGGAGAGTTGAATGTGTAAACGCTTTGCATGGTATTGGCTCGTATTCTTATGAGCCTAGGAAGTTATCCTTGGATCTTGAGAATCGCAAAACTCCCCCAACCAAGCCATCTATTGAGGAGCCGCCGGTGTTGGAGTTGAAACCACTTCCTTCTCACCTCAGGTATGAATACTTGGGCCCTAATTTCACTTTGCATGTTATTCTTTCGTCTTACTTGACTAACATGCAGGTTGACGCCACTTTAGCGGTTCTACAAAAGCGCAAGAGGGCGATCGGATGGACATTGGCAGATATTTCGGGTATAAGCCCCGCCTTTTGCATGCATAAGATCATATTGGAGGAGGATGCGGGGCCCTCACTTGAACACCAAAGGCGACTCAACGAAGCTATGCAAGAAGTGGTCAAGAAGGAAGTTATCAAGTGGCTTGACGCCGGTGTGGTGTATCCTATTTCTGACAGCTCATGGACTTCTCCGGTGCAATGCGTACCGAAGAAGGGCGGGATAACTGTGGTAACCAATGCTAACAATGAGTTGATTCCTACTCGGACGGTGACGGGATGGAAAGTTTGTATGGACTATAGAAAGCTTAACAAGGTGACTCGAAAGGATCATTTCCCGTTGCCATTCCTCGACCAAATGCTTGATCGTCTTGGGGGTCAGTCGTTCTATTGCTTTTTAGATGGGTATTCGGGGTACAATCAGATTCTCATCGCCCCGGAAGATCAGGAAAAGACGACCTTTACTTGTCCTTACGGCACATTCGCATTTTCGAGGATGCCGTTTGGATTGTGTAATGCCCCAGCGACCTTTCAACGATGTATGATGGCAATTTTCACCGACATGGTGGAAGATATATTGGAGGTCTTTATGGATGATTTTAGCGTGGTGGGGGACTCCTTTGAAGAATGCTTGACAAATTTGGATCGTGTGTTGGCCCGATGTGAAGATACAAACCTAGTTCTCAATTGGGAAAAATGCCATTTTATGGTAGAAGAGGGTATTGTATTGGGTCATAAGATTTCGAAGAGAGGTATTGAAGTTGACAAAGCCAAGATTGAAGTCATTTCAAGGTTACCTCCCCCTACTTTTGTCAAAGGGGTGAGGAGCTTTTTAGGGCACACGGGTTTCTACCGAAGGTTCATCAAAGATTTCTCTAAGGTAGTTAACCCGTTGTGCAAGTTGTTAGAGAAGGAGGCCAAGTTTGTCTTTGATGAGAAATGCATGGAGGCGTTCGAGCTTCTAAAACACAAGTTGACAACTACCCCTATCATCACCGCACCCAATTGGAGCTTTCCATTTGAGCGCATGTGTGACGCTAGTGATGTTGCGGTAGGGGCGGTCTTGGGCCAAAGGATCAACAAGATGTCCCATCCGGTGTACTACTCAAGCAAGACGATGAATGAAGCTCAAAAAAACTATACACTCACCGAGAAGGAGTTTCTAGCTATTGTATTTGCCATGGAAAAGTTCCGACCATACCTTATGGGGGCCAAGGTGATTATCCATACCGATCATGCCGCCCTTAGGTATTTGATGACCAAAAAATATTCAAAAGCAAGGTTGATGAGATGGGTGCTACTTCTTCAAGAGTTTGATCTAGAAATTGTGGACCGTAAAGGAAGTGAAAATCAAGTGGCGGACCACTTGTCCCGCTTGGAGGAAGAGGGGAGGCCTTCTAACGGCCTTGAGATCAATGATGTGTTCCCGGATGAACATCTCCTTGCGGTATCTATGCATGATATGCCGTGGTTTGTCGATGTGGCAAATTATCTTGTGACCGATATAATCCCGTATGACCTCCCTTCTAACCAAAGGAAGAAGCTCAAGCGGGATAGTTTGGATTATTATTAGGATGAGCCATATTTGTTCAAGATTTGCACCGATGGTGTGATTCGCCGATGTGTCCCGGAAAAAGAACAATTGAGTATTTTGGAGGCTTATCATTCCTCTCCCTATGGTGGCCATCATGGTGGGGTGAGGACGGCTTCTAAGGTGCTTAGTTGCGGTTTCTATTGGCCATCCTTGTTTAAGAATGCCGGTGATTTTGTCAAGAGATGTGATGAATGCCAACGAGCCGGTGGGATTTTTAAAAAGGATGAGATGCCTCTCAACACAATTCTAGAGGTGGACATTTTTGATGTGTGGGGTATCGACTTTATGGGGCCGTTCGTGAGTTCTTGTGGGAACACCTATATCTTGGTAGCGGTTGATTATGTGTCGAAATGGGTCGAAGTCGTCGCTTTGCCCAACAATGAAGCTCGAAGTGTGGTGGCGTTATTGAAAAAGAGTATCTTCACAAGGTTTGGCACTCCACATGCTATCATTAGTGATGGTGGTTCTCATTTTTGCAACCGGGCTTTTGATTCATTGCTTGCCAAGTATGGTGTAAATCACAAGGTGACCACTCCTTATCATCCTCAAGCGAGTGGCCAAGTTGAGGTTTCCAACCGAGAGATCAAGAGTATTTTGTCCAAAACTGTCAATGCCAATAGGACCGATTGGTCGAAGAAACTAGATGATGCTCTTTGGGCCTATCGGACAGCTTACAAGACCCCGATTGGTATGTCTCCATACCGGTTGGTGTTTGGGAAAGCTTGTCATCTTCCGGTGGAATTGGAGCATAAGGCTATGTGGGCCTTGAGAAAATTGAACTTAGAATGGGATGTCGCTGCGAATCTCCGGGTTGAGCAACTCAATGAGCTAGACGAGTTTAGATTTCATGCCTACTCCAGCGCGTCCTTGTACAAGGACAAGATGAAGTACCTTCACGATAAGTATGCCCGAGGGAAGGAATTCAAAGTTGGTGACATGGTTCTTCTTTTCAACCCCCGGTTGAGGTTATTCCCGGGAAAGCTTAAGTCTAAGTGGAGTGGTCCTTTTGAAGTTGTTGGTGTAACCCCATTTGGAGCTATTGATCTCAAAAACAAAAATGGTGAAGTTTTCCAGGTCAATGGGCATCGTGTCAAGCATTACTTGGGAAAGTTTGATGACACCTCCGTGGTAGCACTCATTCATTTGAAGTGACTTTGATGGTAACATGCGTCGTGCCGTGACGTTAAATCAGGCGCTTCTTGGGAGACAACCCATGTCTTTTTTCTCTCTTTTTTGATTTCTGTTGTAGATTAGGATTTTTAAGCTAATGGTTTGTGAGATGTTGCAGGAATTGTGATTGAACAAGTGCAAAACAACTGTGCAAAAAAGTGCACAGTCTCTGAACAGTGACCGTGCGACCGCAATCTCACTTTGTGTGGTCCGCATCGGCCAAAGAAAAATATTGCCAAGTCTCTGAACTGTGTTCACGCGGCCACGTCCCACTTTGTGCGGCCCGCATGGTTCTCATGCGGTCCGCGCGCCTTCGCTGCAGCTACAGGTAAATGGTAAAGTCCCAGTGCGGCCCGCGGTCATGTTTACGCGGCCGCACTGGACGGTAAGTGATGGGCCCCACTGTGTTTCCTATAAATAATCCATTAGGATCTTCATTAGAACTTTTCGCCAAAATTAACCCCTGAGCCCTAAAAGTTACTGTTCACATTCAGAGACCCCTGTTAGTGTTAATATCAAGAGCATTTCTTCGCTTTCCTGATAACATATCTCTCACATTAGTCTTTACTTAGTATTAATTTAAACTTTATACATGTTCCCCTAGTCATAACTTCTTCGTTTTTCTTTTTTGTTCTTCGTCGTTTCATAATTAGGATAGTTTTATATTGTTTTTATTGTTCTTTGAAATGATGGGCATGTTATAAATGAGTAGGGACAAAGTAGGATGCTAAAACGTGAAAGACTTGAGTTTTTTGTAAAACCTTAATTGCCCCTGTAATTAACGCCCAGTGCTGCCGCACCCCCCTAATTATGCGGTACGCATGCCTTTTACGCGGCCGCATCATTCTGTTACGCGGTCCGCGTAAACCTTGAACCTAAAGGTTGATTATCCCAGCGCGGCCACATGCCCAGTTTGTGCGGTCCACGCCATGCCCCACGCGGCCGCATCCCATGTTTGCGCGGTCCGCGGGGGTGAGCTTCAGAGGGCACCAGTTTTTAATAGTATGTCCAATGCGGTTGCATAACCAGTTTGTGCGGACCGTGCTGGCCCTCACGCGGCCGCACCCCCTGTTCATGCGGTCCGCATAGTTCCTAATCAGAGAGGGTTCATTCCCTAACTTGGTCAGTGCGGTCCGCATGCCTTGTTTGTGCGGTCCGCACTGCTATCACCTGTTCTCTGTCTATGTTTATGTACTTAAACTCTGCAATTACCTGAACTAACAATGTTAGAATTATTTGTGTGCAGGAAATGGTTAAACAATGAGGGCGTGGAGTTAAACAACCCGGACAAGGAGCTAACCCCTCCCGGGGAGGTAAAGCAAAATTGAAGAAACTCACTCCCCAACCAAAGCTAAAAACAAGAAAGCATGTGATGAGTGATGAAGAGCAGTCGGGGAGTGAGTACCTCCCCTCCCAAGATGTCTCAACTGATTCGGGGAAAGCCCCCACAGGCCCAGCTAAAGCTCCAACTGTTATACAACCTGAGTCGTCTAAGGGCTCAGAAGCAGGCAGTGCCAAATACTCTACCTCCCCCACAGCTTCATAATCCGGTGAGGGTGCAGAAGATAAAAACAAGAGTGATGAGGAGGTTCCGGACAATGGGGTACTTAGTGTTGGGGGAATTGAAAGAACTAGAAACCCAGTTGTATGGCAGGACAGATTTGTCAGCGAAGTGGCCTTTCATAAATTCCGGGAAGTGTGGCCCAAGAAGAAGGTGATTCCAGAAAGAAGAGTAGTCACCCGGGATTTGTTACCCTACCTTCCCCGAGGTCATGAACAATTTCTTACTAGAGTGGGATGGGATTTCTTTAAAGATGAGATGGTCGATGCAAATGAACATATGGTGAAGAAATTCTACAACAATGTGGCCCACACAAAAGAAGGGTCAATTGCAACCAAAGTGCGGGATAAGAAGATAGTGTTCTCGGGGAAGGCGTTGAACGAGTGTTTGGGTTTCAATGACGAGGATGACTCTCTATATAGAGAGAAGTTAGCGTTGAAAGAGGAAGCTTGTCCTTGGGTGGCACAGTTCTTAGCTCAGCCGGGTACTGTTCCGGAGTGGATTCAGGTGGGGAAGAAAATACTGCGAAAGGACCTCAATTTTGAGGCGAGAGGATGGTTAACTTTTGTAAACAACAGGTTGGACCCTTCGTCCCATGACCAGACCATTCCAATCGCCCGAGCGGTTGTCATTGCATCCATCATGGCAGGTTTCCCCATCAATGTGGGGAATGTTATGTACAGTGTGATCACATCCATTGGCATTGATACGAACAGAAACTACCCCTACCCAAACACCGTAACAATGTACTTTGAAGATGCAAAGGTGAAAAAATACCCTTTCGATGTTGGAGTCCGGCCGGTGTCCCCGTTCTCATGGTTTAATATTCAGGGGCCGGACAACCCGAAGGGGGATAATAAGGGAAAAGCATCCACCTCTTCCCCGACTGGCCAGTCTGAGGAGCCAGTTGCGGTAGAGGCTTCTATTGAGCCACCTACTCCTGCTGCCACTACTATTCCGGACATGCCATCCTCCTCTGTAGGTCCCAGTTCTTCAACTGGACCAGTAGTTCCCACATCCAAATCCAACCCCCTCACGGCCCAGCAGTTAGCAAAGACATTGGCCAGTTTGAACAACTGGATGTCAGTCTCGACATGCAAGTTGTCCATTTTGGCAACCACAGTTGCGGCCCAGTCGGTTCCAGCCACCGTTGAGATTCCTCAGTCCATTGAGGAGACATTGAAGACACTCCTGGCCAACTAGGAGAATATTTTGGCTACTCAGGCTGCCTTTACAAAGGCAGTTGATGCACAGGGCAAAGCTCTAAAGGAGCTGCCAGAGAATACAAGAAGATGAGAAAATCCTGGGCATCTAAGGAAGAGGTGAAAGAGCTCCGAGCTGAGGTTGACAAGCTAAAGGCAGACCAGCTGCCTTTAGACTTGTTCTTTGATGAGTCCGCACCTCCACCAGCAGTAGTTGTACCGGAGCCACAGCAGGAGGAGGAGCCTAGGCACCCAAGGAAGAAGAGGAAGCTTTCTAGCACTGAGGGTGTTGTGATAGAGGTAGCACAGGTTCAGGAGGACACTTTCAGTGCCCCACCAGATGTTCAGCCGGTCCATGACCCGACCCCTGTCCCAGCAGCAGAGCAGCAGCAGGCCGGGGACCAGTCTAAGGTTCCCGCCAGTACAAAGGACCAGGGGACCACTGATCAGCCCATGACGACGGATCAGGCTTGAGGAGCCACTCTATATCCTTTCTCTGTTTATATGCTTATTTTGGTAGTTGGCATTGGGGACAATGCCAACTTTTATTCGTGGGGGTGCGCCCTACTATTTTGTATTTTGATGGTTGATACATTTGAGATGACTGTACATATTTATTTGACTTCTATCTTATGTCGCTAGTTGATAGTTGGCTTGTACATAACTTTTCATTCTAGTTACTTTTCTACTTTATGTACATATTCATTCCCCCCCCCCCCCCCCGTTGTATATTCTACTCCCCTATTGTACATATTCATTCGGTTTTTCTATTTTCGTTAAAAAATTTCATTTTTAGTTTCATAGCAGGCTCGTAACCTTTTTGTTTTGTGTTGGCGTTTGCAATAAGCCCTTGGTTTTCTTAATGCCATGGTTCTTTCCAAGGGTAGAGTGTTGTGCGAACCGGGTGGCTCTTCCCAAAGAGAGATAGCGTGAAAACCTTCTTAAGGGTTTGAGTCCGTTTTTTATTTTATTTTATTTTATTTAGATTTTCAAGTTTTGCAGTCAAAGGTACCTCAGGCAAAGCTTCACTTGGGCCTAACACATTTGCCTCTGATCCCATGGTCAAAGACATAATGGTGTGCTTAGGATGGTGAAAGTCATGGCCTTGAGACTCTTGTGTTGACCAAACAGTCATCATGGGGTCATATTGGACCATTGTGCGCTTGAATCATAACTAAGGTCGTTGTGGGCCCTCGACTCGATATCTTTAGCAATCCTTGAGAGTGTGTGGTGAGAATTCGATTTGCGAGTCCAAGTCCCGAGCCGATGGTCTAGAAGTTGCCCCGAATATTTGTTGAGGCGAAATCTTAGGTGAAATTTGGCTTGAGAAGTGGTTGTAGGCTCTCCTTGATCCAAAATGCTAAGATTGAACAATTCCATGACCTACCAATGAAATGATCCCTAGTTAACCCTTTTGAGCCTTGAACCTTCTTCTTTCAAGAACCAAAGCTACAAGCCTATACCCGTTCTTAATGATATCCTCTCTTGGCACCCAAATCTTCCCTTGAGTAGATGGCAAATATCTAAGTTTGGGGGGGGGACAAGAAAGGAAACAATGTGGTAAAAGGTACAAAAGCAAAAAAAAAAAAAGACAAAAAGAAAGACCTAATTGAATAAGGTCAAAAGGGGGATTCAAAGAAAACAAAAGTGAAAAAGGGTGTGGAAAAAGTAGAAAAAGGAGAAATGTGTTGAATTGCATAAGAAAGGGTGATAATGTGTCTCTCTAACCCCTTGAAAAAGAAGTGAATACTCAATTGAGTCAAGAAAGTGTGCCAAAATGAATCAAAAGAAGTGCTTAAGGGAAGATTGGACCCACTTGAACAAAAATATGTCCTAACCTTACCCAAAAGCCTTCACAATGACCCCACAAAAGCAATACATGATTTTGAGTTGAAGGGAACCAAGATTAGTGGATACTTACATAAGGGGCAAGCATATGGTACTTAGAGCCGGACTTGTGGCCTCTTCCTTGAGAGAGATGAGTGAAAATCCATCAACCTCGATTTGTGTGTCAATACTTTAAAAGGTGAGGTTCACTTAGGGAGAGTTGAGGATGTGTGAGTTTGGGTTCCACAATGGCCAAAGTAATTGAGAAAAGTTCTTTGATGAACTGTGTCAACTCTTGATGCTCTTGTGTCACACTTGATCCACAAGTTTTCAAAGTTTAAATGTGTTAATGATGCATTTGCATTGAGGGCAATTGTTAGTCCCAATTGATGCTTGTTGAGGTTACTTTAGGATAAGCTGAAATTGCTTGGATGTTACCCTTGAGGGGTGGGTTTTGTTTTGTTTGCTTGAGGACAAGCAAAGGTTTAAGTTTGGGGAAGTTGATAAGTAGGATTTTAACATGTTTTATACCCATACTTGCCTGCGCTTTGAGTGTCATTTGCTACAAAATAGTCTCAAAATGCTTACAGATTGCGCTTGATTGCAGGTTTGAGCTATAAAGTGACAAATCGTCAAAGATCGGCTCAAATCGAAGTGAAACCTGCTCAAGTGTCAAAGATCATTAAAGTAAGAACATTCAGAACTTCATGCGGACCGCACCATCAGGTCATGCGGCCGCACCACACGAGTTCAGAGACTGTGAAACTACAAGTCAAGCTCATGCGGTCGCGTCCCACTTCATGCGGCCCGCGTCCCGCTCATGCGGCCACACAATCTTGCTATGCGGTCGCGTCCAAGAAGTTCAGAGAAGCTGCCAAACTATTCATGCGGCCGCACAACAACTTTGTGCGGTCCGCGCCAGTCTTCATGCGGCCACATTACATCTTTGTGTGGTCCGCATCACCATCTTCAAAGAGCAAGATTCAGAGGTCAAGCAACCCAGTGCGGCCGCGTGCCAACATTGTGCGGTCCGCACTAACCCCACAGGGGCATTTTTGTCCAGTTTTTCCAGCCCACTATAAATAGATCATTTTACCATTTTTAGGAGGAGGGGGGTACATCTGATAGCTGTTGCACTCGTGAGACTTATGTTTTGCCATATCTTGGGCATTTTTAGCTTAGTTTCATCATAGATTATTGTAGTTTAACATTAGCAATTAATTAATATGGTTGTTTCATCTTCTATTTCTTCATTTTCTTCTTTAATTATGTCTAGCTAAACCCATTAGCTAGGGTTGTGGCTCAACCCTAGTGTGGGTAATTAATGGGTGTAGCTTCTTAATGATAGATTGATATTGGGTGTATGTTATTTGGGTTAATTTTATGGTTTAGTTAAGGATTGTTGGTTGCAAACATTGATTCTAGCTTAGTGGGTCTTGACTCTTCTTGAGAAAGAGAGTCTATGACCCCAAAATTGACCCAACAAGGAATTGGGGTGGACCCATGAGAAATGGTAGTCCCAATTAACGGGTTAAACCTCGAGAGAGTAATCACCCTACTTGAACCCTAGTTGCTTGGTCTAATTGGCCTACCCAATTGGTCTCGAGAGAGTCAATTGGGCAAAATCGCTCTCTCTTCTGAGAGGTGTGAGAGTGGGTATAATTGTACAACGGTTATATTATTGATCCCAAATATGTCAATCTATTATTATAGTCTCTACCCGTTAGTTAACCATCTAGGTGATGCCACGACCCTAGTGCCTTTCTCTATATTAATCATAACTTAGAACATCTCTCTTTAGCATAAATTAGCCTAAATTTGTAGTTGATAATAGTAGTTATTAAACAAAAACCCCCAAAAACTTTTAGAAGTACAATTAGGAGCAAGCACGCATTCCTAGTCTGAACAAATACGCAACTCCATTCCAAGCTCCCTGTGAAAATTGACCCCGATACCACTATTCGAGTAAAAGCCCTACATGATTTGAGTTGAAGGGAACCTACATTAGTGGATACTTACATAAGGGGCAAGCATATGGTACTTAGAGCCGGACTTTTGGCCTCTTCCTTGAGAGAGATGAGTGAAAATCCATCAACCTCGGTTTGTATGTCAATACTTTAAAAGGTGAGGTTCACTTAGGGAGAGTTGAGGATGTATGAGTTTGGGTTCCACAATGGCCAAAGTAATTGAGAAAAGTTCTTTGATGAAATGTGTCAACTCTTGATGCTCTTGTGTCACACTTGATCCACAAGTTTTCAAAGTTTAAATGTGTTAATGATGCATTTGCATTGAGGGCAATTGTGAGTCCCAATTGATGCTTGTTGAGGTTACTTTAGGATAAGCTGAAATTGCTTGGATGTTATCCTTGAGGGGTGGGTTTTGTTTTGTTTGCTTGAGGACAAGCAAAGGTTTAAGTTTGAGGGAGTTAATAAGTAGGATTTTAACATGTTTTATACCCATACTTGCCTGCGCTTTGAGTGTAATTTGCTATAAAATAGTCCCAAAATGCATACAGATTGCGCTTGATTGCAGGTTTGAGCTAAAAGTAACAAATCGCCAAAGATCGGCTCAAATCGGAGTGAAACCTGCTCAAGTGTCAAAGATCATTAAAGTAAGGACATTCAGAACTTCATGCGAACCGCACCATCAGGTCATGCGGCCGCACCATAGGAGTTCAGAGACTCTGAAACTACAAGTCAAGCTCATGCGGCCGCGTCCCACTCATGCAGCCGCACAATCTTGCTATGCGGTCGCTTCCAAGAAGTTCAGAGAAGCTACCAATCTATTCATGCGACCGCACAATAACTTTGTGCAGTCCGCGCCAGTCTTCATGCGGCCGCATTCCATCTTTGTGCAGTCCGCATCACCATCTTTAGAGAGCAAGATTCAGAGGTCAAGCAACCCAGTGCGGCCGCGTGCCAACTTTGTGCGGTCCGCACTAACCCCGCAGGGGCATTTTTGTCCAGTTTTTTTAGCCCACTATAAATAGAATATTTTATCATTTTTAGGAGGAGGGGGGGTACATCTGATAGCTGTTGCACTCGTGAGACTTATGTTTTGGCCTATCTTGGGCATTTTTAGCTTAGTTTCATCATAGATTATTGTAGTTTAACATTAGCAATTAATTAATATGGCTGTTTCATCTTCTATTTCTTCATTTTCTTCTTTAATTATGTCTAGCTAAACCTATTAACTAGGGTTGTGGCTCAACCCTAGTGTGGGTAATTAATGGGTGTAGCTTCTTAATAATAGATTGATATTGGGTGTTTGTTATTTGGGTTAATTTTATGGTTTAATTAAGGATTGTTGGTTGCAAACATTGATTCTAGCTTGGTGGGTCTTGACTCTTCTTGAGAAAGAGAGTCTATGACCCCAAAATTGACCCAACAAGGAATTGGGTTGGACCCATGAGAAATGGTAGTCCCAATTAATGGGTTAAACCTCGAGAGAGTAATCACCCTACTTGAACCCTAGTTGCTTGGTCTAATTGGTCTACCCAATTGGTCACGAGAGAGTCAATTGGGCAAAATCGCTCTCTCTTTCGAGAGGTGTGAGAGTGGGTATAATTGTGCAACGGTTATATCATTGATCCCAAATATATCAATCTATTATTAGTAGTCTCTACCCGTTAGTTAACCACCTAGGTGATGCCACGACCCTAGTGCCTTTCTCTATATTAATCACAACTTAGAACATCTCTTTTTAGCATAAATTAGCCTAAATTTGCAGTTGATAATAGTAGTTATTAAACAAAAACCCCAAAAACTTTTAGAAGTACAATTAGGAGCAAGCACGCATTCCTAGTCTGAACAAATACGCAACTCTATTACAAGCTTCCTGTGGAAATTGACCCTGATACCACTATTCGGATAAAAGTCTTAGCGCCCGCTCTTCCTACCGTTGTGTGAGTTTGAGTTTGCTGCGATCAAGCACCAGGGACATATAAATCATGGCAGGTGAGTGCGCCAATAACGCCTAGTTTTAGCCCTTCTGTTTGATCCAGGGGGCTTCTCCAATGATCTTTCTTTGGTGAAAAGTTAATAAGGATAAAGGAGGAAACACAGGAATTATCGAACAACAGTTAAGATCTGATATAGTATCTTGTTTTGGTACTTTCCTCGTTGCTACTAGCTAATTTCTAATTTTCTCCTGCACTGATTTTGGTGTTTTCCTGGCTAGCTATATTGTTCTGCCTGTTTGGTCAGTCAAAGGCTGAATCACCTTTCATTTTGGCAGTAACGTTGAGCTAAGCAATGGGTACCAAAGGACATGGAAATGTAGGGAAAAGATACATGGGCATTGTTTAAGAAGTCCCTGTCTATTATAAAGTAAATAAAATAAAACTTTTCTCATCTTTGTTACTTAACAACAGCTCTTCCTAAAATAGTAATTTTGTTTTATCATGTTTAGACTTTAAGAGTATAGTTTTACTCTTTTTTTCTCTTAAGAATTCGTGTATTTTGTTATGCCTTCCACAATATTAAAGTTATATAATTAGGTGCAATGTTTATGTATCACCTTGAAAACTCTTGTTTAAAGCATTTCAAGTGTAACTCGTATGGATTAACTATCTATCATGTTATTTTGAAGGTTAGATCCAATTCTATGTAGCCAAGCTATAACAAGGAATGTAGCTAATCCTTGTAATAATTAATAAACAACATCAAGAGTTTGATAGACTTGCATCGACTTTTATTGTGGTTCAATTTATTGATTTGTGTCCTTTGCGAGACATTAAACTGAGGAAGCCAGGGAGAAATGCAGCCAATGTAACTTATTGTGCATTACTAGAACAATACGAAGGAGAAAAGGGAAAGAAGCTACTTAGCATTTTAAACAAGGAGGGGAGGAGGGGGAGCCAAAAGGGTCTGTATTTGAAAATCCTTGCGTGTAAATAGAGTTCATCTTTTACCTTAAACAAGGTGCACAGTTCTAATTGAAAGTGATGTTTGCTACATTTTAAACATAGATCATGCATTGGATAGCCCTGCATGTGGCACTTCCGAAATATACACTGCCTTTTATTTGTGAGGTGCTTTGTTAACTGTTTATGTCCTATTGAATTTTCTCAGGAACTGAAAGCAGATGTTAGTAACAACTATACTAACGTCTAACCAACCCCTGCTTACTGTCATGGATTGCAATGAAGAAGCATGGTTTTTCCCTGCTTTTACTGTTGATCGATGTACTATTGTTATTTCCTTTACAAATAGAGCAACACTTACATACACTCGCTAATTGCATATCATGTTTTGTTAGTAGCTTGAAGTCAAGTTCGCGACAAAAGGTTGAACAAGCTTCTCCTTCACTTGAATATTTGTTACTATATGTAGTATCAGGTTAGACCTTTCCCTGGCCTGCCTTTAATCAATTCGCCAATGTATTCTGCTGGTATGCAATTTAGTAGGGTCGTAAATCTTTAGTTATTGAAATGCAGAATCCCAGAGAATATCAAGCAGTCAAATTGGATTATGTTTATTCAAAGGCAGAATGCCTTATACCTTATTCCAAATAAAAGATTTCATGATAACTTCAAATATGAAGGCTACATTCAATTCCAAATCTCTAAAACAGATTGTTTAAAAAGAGCAATTTTATTCCAAATCCAGAAGCTATTGCATTGGATTGTTATTTATGTGTGTAGACATATAAAATTTATTGGGTCTAATCCATACAAAATTTGGATTAAATTCAATTGGGTTAAATAATTAGTTTGGGCTTTACAAGTTAAATTAGTTCATTTTATTATTTTCGAGCCCAAGGTTCTCTTCGTCTTAAGGCCCAGACTTGTACCATGTGTCAAGTGACACGGCATGACCAGTCAAATCCAAAGCCAACAAGATGATGCCACGTGTTAAATGATGTGGCAATCCAAGTCAAAAAGCAAGAACCAACCACAAGTCGCCAAGTGGCTAAATGACATGGCCCAATCAGAATCAAGCAAGAGAGTTCTTATGTAACTTGACTATCCATCATCTACAACTTAAATAAAGGGATTACATAACTTTCAAGGGATATTCAGAGTTGGAGAAGAACACTCCGACAATTGGTGAAGGCATCCACAAACAGAGAGATCAATCATCGAGTGCTTAGTTATTCGACAAAGGAGTGATCAACGGAGTTCTTCCCGGAGATCAACCCATAACAACAAAGTATTGCTCGACGTTCTTGGCGATTAAATACATCACAAGGAGGTCAACATCATCCTACATTCGAGAAAGACGCTTCTCAAGCCCTCGAATCACGGAGAATTTTAGAGAGGAGAATCAAGGGATACATAGAATTGTACTCACAAATATTTATCAATAAAATCTCTTTTTCTTTATATTATTTTTGTTGCAGTTTATTTTTCGTCTTACAAAAATTTATTGCGAACAAATTTTGGCACGCCTAGTGGGACCAATTCTGCCCTTCATCTCTCCTTCTTGCAAGTTGAAAACTACAAACTTCAGATCTGCTGCTACAATTGCCTTCCACAAGTGTGATGTTTCATGCAAAGATGCTACTGTTGCAGCATCTGCTGAGCTCAGTCATGTTGGCCCAATCACTCGAAGCAAGTTCAAGGCTAGTGGCTTGGATGGATCCGAATACTTTGCCTCCTTGGAGATGGCAAAGAAAAGCATATCTCATATGACGTTCGTAACCGCAATCTCTGGGGGCAACACCCCATTCTCGATGTTTGACGAACTTTCTCAAACAGCCTCAAACCTTGGCGGATTCTTCAGTTTCAACGAAAGTCAATGCCTTGATGACTGATGCAACTAACGTGGATGAAAAGTTTGCCATGATGGAACAAACTATAGAGGTCTTGAAGAAATCTGTTGAAGACAAAGACCTTCAAATCGCTCAACTCATGAACAAATTGGAGGCTTATGCACCTGGAGAGTCGAGCCATGTCCCTCCTCGTTCACCTATCTTCACCTTCCAGAAAACAGCTGTTGAGGAATCATTTGTAAAGTTAAACATTCAAAAGGAAAATCAATCTACTTCAGTTGCGGCGTTATCTGTACAACAATTACAAGACATGATAACAAACACCATCAGAGCTTAATATGGCGGACTATCGCAAAGTTCGTTGTACTACTCTAAGCCTTATACTAAGAGGATTGATTGTTTAACCATGCCTATCAATTATCAACCACCAAAGCTGCATCAATTTGATGGCAAAGGGAACCCAAGGCAACATATTGCCCATTTTGTTGAGACTTGTAGCAATGCTGGAACGCATGGTCACCTTTTGGTAAAACAATTTGTTCGTTCTTTGAAAGGGAACACATTTGACTGGTATATTGACTTGGAGCCCGAGTCCATTGATAGCTGGGAGCAACTTGAGAAGGAATTCCTCAATCGTTTTTACAGTACCCGAAGAACTGTAAGCATGATAGAGTTGACAAGCACCAAGCAAAGGAAGGACGAGCCCGTGGTGGATTACATTAATCATTGGAGGGCATTAAGTTTGGACTGCAAAGATTTCCTGTCAGAAATATCTGTTGTGGAGATGTGCATTCAAGGAATGCATTGGGGCCTTTTGTACATCCTACAAGGGATCAAACCGCGAACTTTTGAAGAACTTGCAACACGAGCGCACGACATGGAGTTAAGTATCGCAAGTCATGGAAAGACATCTCCATTCGCTGATCAAAGAGTTCAAGAAAAATGTTGCATCAAAGAACCAAACCAAAGAATCAATGGTGGTGAAAGCAACTTCTGTGAAGGTCACTACTAAGCAAAAAATGAAGGAGGATAAGACCCCGAGTCAATATCCCAAAGAGGAGAAGCGTCGTCCCACCTTGAAGGAATTAGAGGCAAAGGTTTATCCGTTTCCAGATTTAGACGTACCCACAATCCTTGATGAACTGCTGGACAAGAAAGTCATCGATCTCCCTGAATCAAAAAGGCCAGAGAAAATTGGCAAAGTCGGCGATCCGAAATACTGCAAGTTTCATCGCGTCATTAGCCACCCTACAGAGAAATGCTCCGTCTTAAAGGAGAAAATTATGGCTCTTGTAAGTGAAGGAAAAATCATCATAGACATGTATGAAATAGCATAAGCAAATCATGCAAGTATCGCGCTCAAGGAAAAGAAGTGTTCAAAGTTGCATAACGTGTCAAGCATTGTCTTCTTACAATTTGGAAGTTTTGAGCCCGTTGAAGTTGATCTTCCAAGGAAAACTCTTGAAGGTTCACTAGAGCTAGACAATCACTCCAAAGACAAAGATGATAAAGGTTGGATTCTAGTCACTCACAAGAAGCGAAAACATCAGGCAGTTTTGAGGCTACGAATTCCTAATTCAAGAGCGATGATGAGCAATGCAGATAGGCTACAATCACCAAGAAATATCAAGTCGTCTACTAGCAAGAAGATTAACAGTGCCTTATCGCCGAAGTTCCGAAAGCCCATGACACTACATGAATTTTTTTCGGGAAAATTCCTTCATGGAGGTCATGTTAATGCAACTCATGTAGTTTCTAGTACTGACAAAACAAAGGAAAGCAACGATGAGCTTGCTCCAATGAAAACACATGAACATCATGATGACGGAAAAGTTGTCACGTGTTGTGCAACAATTTCATTCACAGATGATGACTTGCTGCTGGGGTTTAAGCCACATAACAGACCTTTGTTTGTTGTAGGGTCCATTCGGGAACAACATCTCAATCGCATACTTATTGATGATGGTTCGGCTGTCAACATCATGCCAAAGATGGTGCTAAAAAAGTTTGGTCTCTCTATCGATGAGTTATCCAAAAGTAACCTAACAATCCAAGGTTTCAACCAAGGAGGACAATGAGCCATAGGTATGATCCGCGTAGGATTATCCATTGGTGAGATGAATTCAAACACTCCGATTCACGCCATAGATGCTAAAACATCATACAACTTGTTGCTTGGACGTCCTTGGATTCATGAGAACAGGGTGGTATCATCTACTTTGCATCGATGTCTGAAGTACAGAAGAGATGGTGAGATAGTCAAAATTGATGCAGACATCAAGCCTTTCACTGAGACGGAGTCATACTTTGCAGACGCAAAATTCTACCTAGATTCTTGTGAACCGAAAGTGGAGAAACCATCATCAGATGACGAAGCTGATGTTAAGTCAGAAGAGGAAAATGTGGCTCAATGGACTACCACCAAGCTGCCTACGAAGGGAATAGAAGAAGTCTCCATTAAGATATCATCATCTGAAGGTGACATACAGACAAAGATTGAGGAGCATCTGGATTTTTGCTATATTACACGTGAGCGTCGAAAGAAAGGGCAACCTTTGCTATAGGAATGTACTCCAAAGAAGCAAATGAGTCACAAAGATATCCAACATTTGAAGGAGTATATGACTGTCCCAGTTGCACAAATCCCATCCGTGACTGGTGAGTTTGCTAAAGGAAATCTCCAAGCTGATAAAATAAAAGGGCACTATGATCTTAAGGCCTTCATACTGCTTGAAAAGTCTAGTTATGACTTCTCAAATCCATCACAACTAGGAGAACTCAAAGACGAAGTCACTGGTAAAACGATACATGGGCTCAATGAGTCCCAAATGAAGTTGAGAAAGCAAGGGCACTACGTCGCCACTCCAAAGTTTGGGTTGGGGTTCAGTTTGGCAGAGCCTCTTCGAATTTCATCAAAGAGAAGCAAAGAGATAACTTCATCACAATACACCTCGGTAGAGGAGATGAAGGAAGTTAAGGGCAAGAAAATAAAACAACAGGCTTAAGTATTTGATCGCATTGGAGGCTCAACCCCTCTGGTCTCGGTGTTTGAAAGGCTAAGTCACAAAGGTGAACGTGTATTTTCCAAACATCTAAAAGATTTTCCACTACCTCAAAGACCTCTGTCTTTTGTCGCCTAGGGACCACAAGGAAGTCTCCATCTAGAAAGATACTGTCAAAGTACAAGGAGCAAGTCCATGAGGAGCGGGATCATTTTGAAGTTGTTGCTGACAAAGAAATTTGTAGTGCTTTCCCATCACGTATGAAGAGGAAGTCTATTTTGTCAATATCTGCAGATGGTCCGCTAAAGGTACAAAGGAGAACCATTGTTTACACTTGCCAGCCTCATAAAGAAGCAAAGAAAGAGAAAGAATCCATGCCGACCATCCAAGGAAGTCAAAGAGAAAAGTCAAACTTTGTAGAAACATCCTATCACATAACTGTGGAAGATAGCCCATGCCTTAACGTCGATGATGAAGTACATAAGGCTCCCCCTCAACTAGAAGATGGCAGGCAATCAACTGTGGATGAGCTTAAGGAACTCAATTTAGGTACTCCGAAAGATCCACGCCCCACCTTCATTAGTGCACTACTTACGCCTCAAGAGGAGGAGGAATACTCCAAGTTGTTGACCGAGTACAAAGATGTCTTCGCTTGGTCGTATAAAGAAATGCCTGGTCTTAGTCCTAAGGTAGTTGTTCATCATTTAGGGATCAAAAGTGGAGCACGCCCTGTGAAGCAGTCACAACGCATGATTCGACCCGAGCTTGTATTACAAATTGAAGTCGAAGTCAACAAGCTCATCGGGGCGGGATTTATTCGAGAGGTGAAGTACCCATCATGGATATCGAATATTGTACCTATCAAGAAGAAGAATGGTCAAATACGTGTTTGTGTTGACTTTCAAGACCTAAACAAGGCATGTCCAAAAGATGACTTCCCGCTACCAATTATTGAACTCATGGTTGATGCTACAACAGGGCATGAAGCTATGTCATTCATGGATGGTTCCTCCGGATACAATCAAATCAGAATGTCCCCAAAAGATAAAGAGTGTACTGCTTTCCAAACTCCAAAAGGGATATATTGCTACAAAGTGATGCCCTGAAGAATGCTGGTACCACCTACCAACGTGCGATGCAAAACATCTTTGATGACATGCTTCATAAGAGGGTTGAATGCTACATCGATGAATTAGTGGTGAAGACGAAGAGTAGGCATTACCACCTTGAAGACCTTCGAATTGTTTTTGAAAGATTAAGAAAATTCGACCTGAAGATGAATCCACTCAAGTGTGCATTTGGAGTTACCTCAGGAAAGTTTCTTGGCTTCATTATGCGTCATTGTGGAATTGAAGTTGATCCTGCAAAGATTGACACCATTCAGAAAATGCCCAAGCCAAAGAACTTGACGGAGCTTCGAAGTTTCCAAGGAAACTTAGCACATTCGGAGGTTCATTTCTAATCTAGCTGGACGGTGTCACCCCTTCAATCATCTATTGAGGAAGGATATCCCTTTTCATTGGGATTAGTCAGGTCAAAATGCTTTTGAAAGCATCAAAACATACTTGCTGAATCCACCTGTGTTAGGGGCGCCAATCCGGGAAGCCATTGATACTCTACATCGCGGCACAGGAACGTTCACTTGGAGCACTACTTGCTCAAGAGAATGAGGAAGGAAAGGAACAAGCCTTGTACTACCTTAGTCAAACTCTGATAGGAGCTGAGTTGAACTATACACATGTTGAGAAAATATGCTTAGCGTTACTTTATGCAATAAAGAAGCTAAGGCATTATTTTGAAGCATACACCATCAAACTCATCTCTCGAGCAGATCCCGTGAAGTTTGTGATGACTCGGCCTGTTCTTTCTGGACGGCTAGCAAGATGGTCCATATTGTTTAACCAATATGAGATCACATACACACCTTAAAAAGCTGTGAAAGGACAAGCACTAGCCAATTTTCTAGCTGATCACCCTCTTCAGGCAGAATGGGGGCTTTCGGATGAGTTTCCAGATGAAGACGTTTTGTTCATCGAAGAATTGCCAACATGGACAATGTTCCTTGATGGATCTGTACGTTGTAATGGTGCGGGGGCGGGTGTTGTGTTGATCTCTCTAGAAAGACAAGTCTTGCCATTCTCCTTTGTTTTAGGTGAAACATGCTCCAACAATGCCACAGAGTACCAAGCTTTGATCATCGGTCTCGAAATGGCATTAGAAATGAAGATTCTACAGTTGGAGATCTACGGTGACTCTAAGCTGATCATCAACAAACTTTTGGGGAGTTACGAGGTAAAGAAGGAAGATCTATTGCCATTCCATGAATACACTTCTGGTTTACTTAAAAAAATCGACCGAGTGTTCTTAAACCACGTCCCAAGATAAGAAAATCGCAAAACTGATGCTTTGGCTAACTTGGCCACGACGATGGCACTTGGAGAGAATGAGTCAACAAAGGTATATGTGTATCATCGATGGGTTATTCCTAGACTTCTGGATCTTCAAATCAACGAAAGCCATCATACGTCTGTTCGAGTGATTGAAGAAGAAGATTGGAGGCAACCACTGATAGAGTACCTTGAACATGGAAAGTTACCTGAAGATCCACGACAAAGAACAGACATCAAACGAAGAGCACCACGATTCATCTTCTATAAGGGGACATTGTTTTGCCGCTCTTTTGAAGGACTATTCTTGCGATGTCTTAACAAAGAAAAAGCCCACCAAGCGATGGAGGAAGCACATTCTGGCTCATGTGGAGCACATTAATATGGTCCCAATCTCTATTTTTGCATCAAGATGATGGGCTACTACTGGGCGACAATGGTGAAGGATTGCATGGATCATGCCAAAAGATGTCAAGCATGTCAATTTCATGCCAACTACATCCACCAACCTCCAGAGCCTCTTCACCCAACTGTAGCTTCATGGCCTTTTGATGCATGGGGACTTGACGTTGTTGGACCACTTCCAAAGTCATCAAAGGGACAGATGTACATATTGGCCGCTATGGACTACTTCTCTAAATGGGCGAAAGTTGTTCCACTCAAGAAGGTGAAAAAGGAAAACGTTGTCGATTTTATCAAGTCATATATAATTTTTAGGTACGGCATACCAAAATACATAATCACTGATAATGGAATGCCATTTGACAACAAGCTCGTGAAGAGTCTATGCGAGAAGTTCAGTTTCAAACAACATAAGTTTTCAATATATAATGCACCTGCCAACAACCTTGCTGAAGCTTTTAACAAGACGCTTGGTAATCTTTTGAAGAAAATTGTTGCAAAGAACAAGAGAGACTGGCATGAGAGAATTGGTGAAGCTTTGTGGGCATACCGGACAACCTTCAGAACTGCTACACAAGCAACTCCTTACTCTTTGGTATATGGCGTAGAAGCAGTCCTGCCGTTGGAGCACAAATTCCATCATTGCGGATAACAATCCAAGAAGGACTCACGTTCGAAGAGAATGCTCAACTTTACCTAGCAGAGTTAGAGGCACTGGATCAGAAAAGATTGGAAGCGCAACAAAAATTGGAATGCTATCAAGCTCGACTAGCTAGAGCCTTCAACAAGAAAGTGCGACCACGATCATTCCAAGTGAGAGACTTAGTCCTAGCTGTTCGACGACCCATAATCCTTAACAAACGCATAGGCGACAAGTTTACCTCAAAATGGGATGGGCCATATGTTGTGAAAGAAACCTATTCAAGTGGCGCATACAAAATTGTCGATAAGGATGGTCTCAGAGTTGGTCCGATCAACGGAAAATTTCTGAAGCAATACTTCCCATAAAAGTCACCTACGCTCCTCGATGTACGAGCCTAAACTGCAAGTCATGACGCTCTTTGATGCATAAGCCTAAACTGCACGTTGCTATACTCCTGACCGGCATGAGTCTAAACTGTGTATGACCCAAAAAAAATAGTCTGCTAGGTTGAAAACCTCGAAAGAGGCGGACTAGGATAAAAAAAAACACACCCCTCTGAACTACATTATGACTTTATCCTCTTCACCGAGGTACTTAGGCAGTTTAGAATTTTATTCTAAGTTCAGTCGCATGAGTTTTAAAAAAATAAAAGTTTGGCATCATCGGATCATTGCATTAATTCTTCCAAGTATAGAGGCACATATCTATGAGTAAAAGAGACGATTTGCTTTGAAGTATAAAAGATGTTTTATTGCTTCAATAGTACAAAAGTTGATACATCAAAAAATGTAGAGACAAAAGGAATTAGACGTTTCCTATACAAAAGTCTAAGTCATGAAACTGATCGTAAACTAGGCTTTGTGGCCGACTCGTCTTGAATGCTTCTTCCAAGTCCATATGACATCTCCACATTTTAATACACTATCCTCAATGCCTCGTATATAAGAAGTCATCTCTCTTGAAAAACCTTCAATCACCACGGGAGCCGCCATTGATAAACTTCAAGACCGTCCACAAATCAAGTGCAATAATTGGTGAAGGGGTGACTCCGCATCTTGTATGATATCTCAGACTGATATCTGGACTCGTTGAACTTCTTCGCAAGTTTGCAAAAGAAATAAACAAAGAGATAAGATTCGTGATGATAGCCGAATCCATTGCAAGACTGTAGATATCAACTTCAAAAATATTTGTTAGGCTAACTAAGAATGAATGGAGCTTCATCTTCAACAAGATTATAGTTCTCGACGTACGAATTTCATAGGATCAAACTTTTGGTGATTTCGACGTTCCTAGTTCAAGATACAGTTTTTTCTGGCCGAAAGCATGCAAACCTGAAAATTTCCTGCGGTCAGTTCGACTTTCAATATTTTTCTGTTTCTATCCACGAGAAGAGTTCCGGGATGGAATTTTTTTATGTGTTGAAGCTCTAGGAGTTTTCTTTCAAATGGCACAAACGGATTGTAATTCCGATACTGCTAGCTCAAGATACAATTATTTTTGCTGAAGGTACGCAAATCTAAAAGTTCACTGCAGTTAAGTCGATGTCGTGAATTTTCTGTTGATAGCCCGAAAGGAGTATTGCCATGAAATTTATAGGTACTTCAGGTCTCTGAGGTTTCTTTCTAACGGTGCAAATAGATTGTAATTCTAACACTTGTAGCTCGAGATATGAATTTTCCACCATAGCGCGCAAAGCTGAAAAGCAATTTCGCGGACAGATAGGTCAAGTTCAGAAAGTTGCTGCAGACAATCAACTAGGAGTTCTTCTCAATCTTGAAGATTTCATTATCTCTGAGTCTTATTTCCAATGGCGCAGACGGCTTGCAATTTAGACATTCCTAGCTTGTGATATATAAGTTTTGATGACAGCATAGAGTGCAGTAAATTCAAAATGTCAGATATGTATACCAGCTTCAAAAGTCGACTCCGGTTAATCCTCAAGGAATTTATCCTTGAATTCTTTAAAGGATGTAACTTTTCAAGTGTTGATTCTTTGCAAGCAAGAAGCTTCAGTTTTCATTGAACCTACATCAAGGAATTAATAATTTTGCAAAGGTTCGCCAAGCACTCGCTCGCCAAGGATGAAATATGGTCGCTCAAGCTCCAAGCCTCTTTCTCGCCAAGTCGAACGGCTGAGATGCACCATGTTCTCTCTCGCATGTTGCAAAGTGGGGATATGGCTCGTCGATCAAGCTCACTTAGGAATACTCTAAATGTCTCTCGTCAAGCTGCAAGAAGGGATGTACCAAGTTGCTTTGGTACTCTCTTGAAAACCTGCAAAAATAAGAAAAGATTTTGGAGCCCTCGGTGCCAACAACACGAAGTTTTTAGATACGGTGCCAATAGCACGATGATTTAGCACCATGGTTCTTCAGTTTGACATAAAAAAGGACATTGAAAGCAGCACAATAGTCTAGTTTAGCATGGCAGATATCGGTGCCCATGACACGAAGCTTTAACTTGCAGCAAAAAAGAAAAAAAATTGGTCTTGAACAGCGATCTCCATTGCTCCAAGTTTGCAAATTTGGCTTCTCATGCTGGTGGAGTCTTTCAATATGGATTAATTCTGAATAAAGCAATACAGGAAGCACAACTACGTCCCTAAGTTATTGCATGGTGCGCGCTTGGTTGCTTCTAGTTCTCTTTTCTACCAATTTAAATTGAATGATCTGCTGCATAAAAAAAAGGAGAGAGAGCAAGTCATGATTCAAGAAAAAAAAATTATGGAGACAAAAAAAAGGAATGAAAAAAAGGGCGAGTGCAAGCAGCTCGTGGAAGCAAGTGGAGATGGAAGAAGCTCTAGTATCAGTTTTGGTGTTTCGATCCAGTTAGACTGAGGAGCTTGATATTCAATTGTGGAAAACTAGTTGGCTTGGTCCTCTTTTTATAGGGATCTAACAAAGTATGAGCTATAAGTGAATAAAATAAGGAGTTAGAATCCTAGAAGGAAAAAAACGTTGCTTTGTCCTACAAGGTCAAGAAATATTTTTCCTTGTTTGCTTTTGGTAAAAAGGAAAAGAGGGGTAACGTAATTTTTCCTTGTTTGCTTTTGGTAAAAAGGAAAAGAGGGGTAATGTGAGACAAACATGGAATGTTTTGTTCAAACCAAATTACATTAGCATGTATGGAATTCACACATTTATTTTCCTTATTTGCTCTTGGTGAAAAAGGAAATATGCCTAGCGTGAGACAAACATGGAAAGTTGTCTATAATTTACAAGAATTTTTCAATCACCATAGTTTGTAATTGCTACTTTCAAACCAAATTATATTGCGCTCGCGTGTTCGACAACTGAAGTATTGGAAAGTTAATTTTTGCCTGGGGCTTGTATTTAGCACTTCATATAAATGTGCAACTAGATAAAAGTTCGAATTTGACCGATAGAAGTCGCCACAAGTGCTAAAACAAAAACATCAACATTCGTCGGTACTTCAAGTCTCACCTTTCGTTTCAGCAAGCTTACACTTCGACAAATCTTAAAGTAGAGGGCTCTGTAGACATATAAAATTTATTGGGTCTAATCCATACAAAATTTGGATTAAATTCAATTGGGTTAAATAATTAGTTTGGGCTTTACAATTTAAATTAGTCCATTTTATTATTTTCGAGCCCAAAGTTCTCTTCGTCTTAAGGCCCAGACTCGTACCATGTGTCAAGTGACATGGCATGTCCAGTCAAATCCAAAGCCAACAAGATGATGTCACGTGTTAAATGATGTGGCAATCCAAGTCTAAAAGCAAGAACCAACCACAAGTCGCCAAGTGGCAAAATGACATGGCCCAATCAGAATCAAGCAATAGAGTTCTTATGTAACTTGACTATCCATCCTCTACAACTATAAATAGAGGGGTTACATAACTTTCAAGGGACATTCAGAGTTGGAAAAGAACACTCCAGCAATTGTTCAAGGCATCCACAAATAGAGAGATCAATCATCAAGTGCTTAGTTCTTCGACAAAGGAGTGATCAACGGAGTTCTTCCCGGAGATCAACCCGTAATAACAAAGTGCTGCTCGACGTTCTTGACGATTAAATACATCACAAGGAGGTCCGCATCATCCTACATTCGAGTAAGACGCTTCTCAAGCCCTCGAATCACGGAGAATTTTAGTTAGGAGAATCAAGGGATACATAGAATTGTACTCACAAATATTTATCAATAAAAGTTGCTTTTTCTTTATATTATTTTTGTTGCAGTTTATTTTTCGTCTTACGAAAATTTGTTGAGAACAATGTGCTAGACAAGAAAAGCATTCTTGCCTTTACATGCTTATGATTTTGCTGAGATGAGTCTTTGTTGGGTTTCAAGGGAGTCAATTTAGCAGAAATTTACGGGAAAAAAGGAACAAAGTTGAGGAACTGCTATGTCCTTCCCCTCCCCCCGCAAGGCCAGTTATTTATGGGAACATGTTGGCTTGTTACAATTGATTTTTAAAATTAAAAAAAGAAGAAGCAAATAATCCAACAATTAATCTAACTATATAGTACAAAAATCTTCATTCTATGAACCAATGTGCTAATAAAGATTTCCTTAGGTAATACTTGTAAGCAAATCTGCTGTCCATCTTTAGATATACAATGAACCAGAATAATTTTTTGGAGTGTTGGACTTCTCGAATAAAAAGGAACATGAATTTAATGTCTTTTGTGCTGCCATAAAACAATAGATTCTCTGAAATTAAGAGCCTGTTTGGTCAAGCTTTTGGGAGGTCAAAAGTGTTTTCTTGCCAAAAAAAAAAAAAAAAACTTATTTGGAAATATGAATATTTGGCTAAAACAGAGAAGTACTTTTGAGTAGCTGCAGAAACAGTTTTCCTACTTTTAGGAAGAAGCGCAAAATCTAGCTTCTTCCAAGAAGCAGAAACAGAAAATTAATTTTTTCAAGACAAAAATATCATTAGTATAAGTATTCCTAAATTATCCCTTATTAATTTAACTTTTACTTCTTCTTTTTTATCTCTGCCATCCCTTTCTTCTACTGTCTTTATTCTTACTGTATTTTTATTCTTCTTCTCTTATTCTTATTGGAATAATCTCTCTACTATACATAGATCTCTTCTTTTTTCATCCATCATTTCTTCGTTTATTCGTCTCCTTTACTTTTTGAAATAACAAGACTAATGACCAGATTCAAGCACTTTCTTCATAAGGCATGATTTTTTTATAGTATACTAATATTATATGATTTTCAATTTGTAATTTTATTTATATTTTTTTGGCGTGCATGTATATAATATAGTTGGCAACCTCGTTTGTTTCTTACTCGTGTTTTTTCTCAATTTTTCTTATTTTAGAACCTTGAAGTTCAATTTTCTGTTTAATTGATTTAGTGGGTCAGACAAAATGATCTTTACATCAAGATCAAATCATAAAATTTAGTGAGGGGTAGAATGGTCTTCTTATAATTTTTATTCGGTCAATCATTAGTAAATTAGGGAAAACTGAAAAAAATTGTTAGTTTGACGTACGCGTAGATAAAATAAAGGGGATCTTTTGCAAATAACCGTCCACCGCAAATTATTTGCCCACATCTACTCATAAAGATTTCTCCCTGCTCATTTTTTTTAGCCGAGCCAAATCAAGCCAAGCTAAGCCAAGACGAGACAATCCGAGTCAAGCCAAGCCGAGCCAAGACGAGCCGAGCGGAGCCAAATCAAGTTAAGCTAGGTTAGGTAATTAGTTTTAACTGGATAGGTATGTAGACAATAAATTGCATCGAGAAAATAAAATCAAGACCGAAAAATATTGCAACAATCGTAGTATTTAATTTCAAATAATATTAGTGTACAATCTCTATTAATCCTCTAATTCTTCTTTCTAATAGTAAAGAAATTCAAGGGCGTTCGAGCTTGATCTTGAATCTATATTTGTTGCCACA
The DNA here is from genome assembly GCF_000393655.2 of Nicotiana sylvestris. Lineage (NCBI taxonomy): Eukaryota > Viridiplantae > Streptophyta > Magnoliopsida > Solanales > Solanaceae > Nicotiana > Nicotiana sylvestris. The sequence goes on from NC_091057.1 coordinate 41,093,089, forward strand.
AGCGATGATCTCGAATTTAACTAACACGAACTTTGATTTGAACTCGTACTCCTTGAACTTGATTTCTTGAACTTGAACTTGATTGCTTGAAGCTTGAAATTTGTAGAGAAATTTGCAGTGTTTGATCCACGAGCTCTCTCTTGCTTCTTGTTATAACTTCTGGTGTCTTTTCTGGGTTATGAAAACCCCTATTTATAGTTGTGGAAGAGAAGAGTTATGATAAAAACAAACTCTTTCCGACTAATCAAATTGAAGTGTGACAAAGCCGCATTTGATTGACCAACATGTCACTTGCACATGTGGCACGATTTCCTTGGTCTTTTAATGTGACTTGGCATGCCTTGTCATTTTGACATGTGGCATGATCCTATTGGCTCTTCCATTTGACGTGGCGTGCCACGTCATTTCACGTGTGGCACCAAACTGGGCCTCTATGAAGATGACATCTTGCGCCTAATGAAAAGGGCTCATCATTTGTAGCCTAAGTAGGTTAGCCCAATGGATTTGGAGTTAATTATTTAATCCATACATATTGGACTTATAAAATTAATCCAATTATATTAGCCCAATAAATTTATTTGAACTAATATATCTTGAATTTAAAATATAATCCAAATTATTTTATAAATTTACGAGAATAAAATTTATATGCCTATAAATGCCCCATGTTTCGAGACTTGTCAAGGTTTTTTAACTTTTGAAGATTAAGCTTGAAGTATTCATGCAATAAATGTCTTTATTTTGCTTTACACATTTCATTGAACTATCTAATTGATCTTCACATAAAAAACGTTCAAATTGATAAGAATCGAAAATATAAACATTTGAGAATCTCCATAAAAATTCACGTGCCCATTGGGATCTACTCGAATTAGCTTTCTCTGATCACCCGAATTGCACGATACATTTATAAGTCACGTTTTCTAGGAGATAATGACACAGAGTCCAAGTTGGAAACATATTTTCCAGCCGCCACTAGCTTGTCCTCCTTGTTGAATTAGAATGCCAAATTCTTGTTTGACTCTATCAAGCCACTACTAGCCCACATCGCACCAAATTCCCTGACTGTTGCTTTTGCACACCTATATAAATTCCACGCTCCTGTGTTTATCAAGCATCAATCTGCAATTCGCAAATCTGCTGGAATTCATATCTGACTGGTAAAGTTGTTCTTCTTTTTTTTTTTGTTTTTTTAGGTCAAACGAAAAGGATTTATTCTTGTTTGAGAATATGATTTATGCATGAAGAGGACAGTCTTAGGGTGTGAGGGGATGGGTACTCATCTCCACCCGAATATCGGAGAGATTACTCTTATGGACCAATTATCGGAGAGATTACTCTCAATGTGGTTCGACTATCGGAAAGATTACTCTCAAAATGACTCGACTATCGGAGAGATTACCCTCAATGTGTCTCGACTATCGGAGAGATTACTCTCAAATGACCCGACTATCGGAGAGATTACTCTCAAGGGGCCCGACTATCGGAGAGATTGCTCTCAATGTGACCCGAGTATCGAAGAGATTACTCTCAATGTGCCTCGACTATCGGAGAAATTACTCTTAAAATGACCCGACTATCGGAGAGATTACTCTCAATATGGCCCGACTATCAGAGGTTATTTCATCCATTTAGACCTTTATGCCCATTCTAATATTCTTGATTTGGACTTTGATGACTTTTTTTGTTGCAGCCCGAAGAGATGGTAAATTTCAGAGACCATACCTCACCTTCCTCCAAACTTAGATATCTCGTAATCGAGACTGAAGACGGCATAGAATAAACCAAGCTTTTAGTTCACACCCCACAAGCTGGCCAGTATGCAGTCTCATGGCCTTCTTTGAGGAATTCCCTTTATGTAAAAAACTGGACCTTGGAGCACAAGTCTACTTCTAATCTATTGTCCAAGATGTGGTCTCTCCAAGCGTCAATCAATCGCCACGTAAACATTGCTAGCACCCTTCCAAACTTAGGGCGTTCATAATTCAGGCGAAGTATGTTGGGGAAACACAACAATAATCGAGGGCGAGCATCATCATATTCCAGGATATTGGGAATGGGCTGAAGATGTACTTGGTGAAAGCCAACAAACCCTGAGTACATCAAAGATTTATGATGCTGTCTATGCCTCACTTTTCACTTATGATCGAAACTCGAATATTTTGTAAGCATTTTGTGAGGCTTGGTTCCCCGAGACGAACACGCTTCTTATATCAGCTGGGGAACTATCTATCTCTCTTTGGGACTTACATATCCTTGGAGGTCTGCCCATTGCGGGTTCTTCGTACGAAGAAGTGATACATAAGACAAGAGAACTCGTCGGTTTGGACGAAAAATAGATGAGATTTATTCCTCGATCTTGCAAGTATTTATTTGCTGCCTTCCATCACCTTAAGGAAGGTACGAGTGTTAACCAAAAGGTCTCCTTGAGCAAGTGGATAAATTTTTGGTATAAAAAAGCTTTAATATATAAACTTACTCCACTGCAACAGGAAAAGAAATTTGTGTGCCTAAAGTCAACACATAATCCTAACGGAGTTATTCCAGAGACAACTAGGTGGTCGAGTGATCAAGAAGCTATATTCTCCAAGCTTAGGATGAGGTCTGACAAGAAAGATGCAACATATATAGCATCCTTCTTATCAATTTGGCTATGTGCTTTTGTGTTTCCCTATAAGGCAGAGAACTTCATTCGTCCCGAGACTTTTAAGATGGTAAGCATGATGGGAAGCAGGCGAAAGATTAGCCTTGCGGTCCCAGTTTTGGCAAGTATATATCATGGTTTGAATAACATTTCGTGTTCTTCCCAACTTGATCAGGTCAAAGTTTGTTTTTCCATCCATTATGTTTACGGATGGCTTGCACATTACCTCAAAACTTATTATCCACTTGCTAAGGGTTCGTCTGTCTCTTTGATGGTGGCATACTCAGGGAAGAGAGTTGCGAGGTACTTTGACGAGAAGGATGCAAGAAAATGCATCCACAATGGAGGATATAGTTTGGACACCAACAATGTTAACCAATTCTCGTCCTTATTATTATGTGGATAACGCTGCCCCTCAAGAGTTGGAGTCAAATTACTTCACGAGCTTACGTTTACGTTTTAATTACCTCCCTTTGAGGTATGATAACTCATTCATCATCTATCCATATAGCCCGCATCTGTTTGGTCGTCAATTTGGGTTTTACCAGAACGTCCCCGATTTTTTGGAGAATGATATCTGTAGCGCCTCTCTAGATGAAGGACTCAAATTTTGGAGGATTTGCACACTATATCGGTCTATGTCACGTGCGACTTTTCCCCCAACAAGAGATCCTGTGGAGAAGCTTTTCTCCACCAATTATATGTCTTGGTGGGAGAAAGCGCATGGAAAGTTTCTCGAGAATAATCTACAAGCTCTGGTAGACAATGTTGGGCTAAAATCTACTACTCCTTTAGGAGTGAAGATCAAGGTGTGAAAGATGCTCTCAAAAATCAAAGAACCTCCTACTCCAATCCCAAAAGTAGTTACACAACATAAGAAAAGGAAGCTTAAATCCTCAAAGGCAGCTTTGAAAGAGGTGGTGTGCACTTCAACAGATATAAAGAAACACCCTCCAGTTCTTCCATTTAGCACACAAGTTCCTCAAGATACAAGCTAGAGTACCAATGAAGATCAAAATTGGAAAAGGAAACGGCCTAACCAAGTAGAGATCGTAAAGGTTCGAAGTGTTGATAGTCCCTCAAGAATGCATACGGCTTGTAACAAAGAGGTAAAAATACAATCACCTTGCCTTTTTTTATCGAACGAATAGCTTCACCAAAAATTACCTACTTTCTTTGCTTTTTTCTTATGCAGTTAAATGTCATTGGGCATCCGATGGTATCCCCACATGACAAGCCGCAAGTGAGTGATGAATCTATTGAAGGGCCTACGTCTAAAGTGAAGTCATCTTCAAAGGCATCATCTATTCCTTATGACAAATGCCTAAATAGACAAACTCCAAATGGGATAACTCGCGTTCAACCAATGACAAATGCAGCAGTGTCTATTTTTGAAGGAAATGGCATTGTCTTTAATCGCAAAAAGGAATTCATCTTAGGACTTTGGGAGGATATTTGCAATAGACTCTCCAAAATTCATGCAGAACTGCTATCATCTTATAGGGAGCAAATCACTGAGATTTTCGAGGATATGAAAAAGGCGAATATTTTAGATCTTTCTCCATTAGAGTGTTTACTGGATTCTCTTTTCGAGCTTGCTGCTTCATATGACCAAGAGCGATCCAATTTGGCTGATAAGATGAGTCAAGATGAGAAGTTGGAGCTGATTTCCAATGCTAAGGAACGTCTTGAATCGTTCAAACTTGAAGCAAGTGAGAAAGTCAAGAAAGTTTCCTCTAGTGAAAAGAAACTAAAGAGAGTTGTGAAGAAGTTGCAGACATTATAACAAGAGAGAGAGAGAACCTCAAAGGTGTTATAGAAGCAACTCAAAAGGAGGTTGAAGAGATTCAGCTAAAAGTTTCAGCTGTCGCGACTGAGGTCTCTTCATATGACAACGTAAATTTGCTGACTGTTGATGATTCAACCAATTTGGAGAAGGAGGAGGAGGAGCAGAAGAAGAAGAAGAAGAAGAAGAAGAAGAAGAAGAAGAAGAAGAAGAAGAAGAAGAAGAAGAAGAAGAAGAAGAAGAAGAAGAAGAATTGATCAACTACAAGTTCTGTTTATATTAGACTATTAGCATTATCACCCTTTTATCTTTATGTTAGACTCACCTAGTGGATATTTATTCATCTTAAATAAGATTTCTTCTCTTTTGCTTTACATTGTCCGACTTTTATCTTAGTCGCATAATTTTTAGCTTTACGCGCTTGAAATAAAAAATTCATATCTTGTCGTTGGAGAGTCCAAATAATGAACCGTTTGATTTCTTGAAAATTAAACTTCAATATCTAAAATATATCCAAAACTTAGGATCAAACACCTTAAAAATCGTACCAAATAATATTTTTGAAAGCAACTTTACATTTCGGTCTTGAAAATTTCAAACTTGCGCAGTCTCACCAAAAAAATCATATCTTGGTGTACAAAAGTTAAAATCACTAACCGTTTGATTTTTTGAAAACTAACTTGCAAATCTATAACATATCCAGAATTCAAAATTTAATGCCTTAAGGATAGTTTCAGATAATAGTTCGAAACTAATATTAAATTCTGACGCGGCGACGATTTCAGATTTGCACGACTTCACCAAAACTTTTGTATCTTGATGTAGGAACGTTGAAATCACGAACCATTTGATATATTGGAAACTTATTCCAAATATAACATATTCAAAACAAAAAATTTAATGCCTTATGTATAGTTTCAGATAATATTTTGAAGTCAATACTAAATTCTGACGCACTAACGATTTCAGATTTGCGCAACTTTGCCAAAAGTTTTGTATCTTGAAGTAGGGACGTGGAAATCACTAACCACTTGATTTCTTGGAAATTAAACCTCAAAATATAAAACATATCCAAAATGCAAAATTTAATGCCTTAAGGATAGTTTCAGATGATAGTTTGAAGTCAACTTTGGTTTCTGATATGCCGACAGTTCCAAATTAGCGCGATTTCACCAAAATTTTTGTATCTTGGTGTGGTAGACTAAAGATTGTAAGACCTTTTTAATTGTCAGAAATTGAAATTCAAGAGCTTTATTCTCACCAAATATCTTGGATTCAAGTCTCACTAAATTTGAAACGTCGTGAAGGCACACCAAAAAAAACTTGAAGGTTTGGCGAACATGAAGGCATAGAGAATCTCCGAACTTCAATGCAAATGCTTGGCAACCTCCTAAAAGATATTAATCATCTCATTGAAGACACCAATTTACCACAGTAGCTTGCCCCCTTTAAATCAAATAGGATCTAAAGTTTAACAGAAGAATGGTATCTCAACTCGATTTTCAAGTGCTAATTGAATGGATTACATTTCATCGTACTTCATTCGGACAACGATTGGGGGATTATGTATCTTATGAACTTATGCGACTGAACTCAAAATAAAACTCTAAGCTGTCTACGTATATCAGTAAAGAGGATCAAGTCATACCGTAGTTCAGAATGGGTGATTTTTTGTTTTATTTTTTATTTTTTATTTTTTATTATTTTTTTACGTCCTAACTTTTGCCTAGGCCACCTCTTTTGAGGTTTTCAACCTAGTGGACGTTTTTTTGTGGGACGTACACAGTTTAGACTCATCCGGGCCAGGAGTGTAGGAATATGCAGTTTAGTTTCATGCGTCAAGGAGCGTTGCAACTTTAAGGACAATACTTCTTCAAAAACCTGCCATTGATAGGGTCGATTCTTATGCCATATGCATCAACCAGCTTGTAAGCCCCACTTGAGTAAGCTTTTTGTACGACATATGGCTCATCCCATTTTGAAGTGAACTTTCCTACAGATTTAGGGAAGTAATAATGGGTCTTCGTATGGCAAGGACTTGACATCCTACTTGAAAGGATCTCGGGCGAACTCTTTTAATGAAGGAGCGAGACAATTGAGCTTGATAACACTCAAGACTACGTTGAGCTTCCAACCTCTTCTCATCAAGATCCTCCAACTCTGTTAATCGAAGTCGAGCATTTTCTCCATCAGTGATCCTTTCTTGAATAGCCGGTCGTAATTAAGGTATTTGCCACTCGAATGGCAAGACGACTTTGACTCCATAAACGAGTGAATAAGCAGTCACTTGTGTTGGCGTGTAGTGAGTCATCATATATGCCCATAGAGCTTCTTCCATATGGTTATTCCAATCTCGTTCAAATTTGGAGACGACTTTCTTTAATAAGTTGCATAGAGTCTTGTTGAATGCCTCAGCTAAACCATTGGCGGCAACACTGTATATCGAAGAGTTATGTTGCTTGAAGCCAAAGAGATCACAAATCTTGTTCATCAACCTATTGTAAAATGGCTTTCGATTATCCGTTATTATGTAACGAGGAATAACAAAGCGATAGATTATGTTTTCTCGGATGAAACTTGCAAATTTTCCTTCTTTAACTCATTAAGAGCAACAACTTTAGCCCATTTTGAGAAGTAGTCAGTTGCAACCAAGATGTATAGATGCCCACCAGAGGACTTTGGCAGTGGTCCAACAACATCCAATCCTCAAGTGTCAAACGGACAAGATGCCACAGTCGGGTGCAACATTTTAGAAGGTTGATGAATTAAATTCGCATGGAATTGACAAGCCTTGCATCTTCGAGCGTAGTCCAAGCAATATTTTACCATCATTGCCAATAATATCCCATCATTTTTATATGGAAATAGAGCTTTGGTCCATACTGGTGTGACCCACATACCCCAGAATGTGCCTTTTGCAAAGCATGGACTGCTTCTTCTTCCCCTAAGCGTCGCTGATAAGTGGGGCTTTTGACTGCTTATTTACTTTCTTTTACTTGAGTTTTAGCTCAAAAATGCTTAAAGGTATTCCCAAGAACTAATAAAATGTGTTTTTGTATAGGAATATTGGGAAACGAGCCAAAGAAGTCAAAATCAACTCATAAAGGAGTCAAAAGTAAACAAGAACCAAAACAGAGCAAAAAGGCCTACAGTACGGACCGCACAATTATTGTGCGGCCACAAACAAGGAGATTCAGAGAGTTGGAGTTTTGGAAGGCTGAAGGCATTTGGACCGCACCATAATTGTGCGGTTGCAATCAAAATTATGCGGTCCACAGAAGATAAAGATCAGAGAGATGAGAATTCTAGAGTCAAGCTGGAATGTGAACCTTACTATATTTGTGCGGCCACACAATCAGAAGCGCGAACGCTCTCATTTTTATGCGGACCGCAGAAGTCCCGAAGTGCCTAGCCCAAGTTCTAGGAATGCGGACCGCACTATAATTGTGCGGTCGCAGAAGCTCATTGTGCGGACCGCACACACAATTATGCGGCCGCACAACCTTCGAAGGGGCATTTTTGTCAGAAATTTTTAGCTTAGTATAAATATAACTTTTTATCAATTTTAGGTTAAGTTTATTTTTGTGAGAGCACCTGAGCCATTTTTCTTTGCTGTTTTGAGTAATCTTGTACTAGATTAACTTCTAAACATTAGATTTTCTTTCCCTAATCAATTATTATGTATTCTATCTTAATTTCTTCTTGTATTTCTTCATTTTTCCTGAGTAGCTAAATTTCTAGCTAGGGTTGTCGCCCATTCCTAGTATGGGTACTTAATGGGTGTTTGATTTAGGGCTTGTTTGTGATTGGATTAGTGATATTTAGCCTTTTTCATGCTTGTATTCAAGAATTAATGGTTGCAAACATTGATTCATGCCTATTTGACTCAGTCTCTACTCGAGAAAGAGAGACTAAGTCTAGAAAAACTTGGATAACAAGAAATTAAGGTGAACTCAAGAAATTGATAGCCCCAATTAAAGGGTCAAATCTAGAGATAGTAAGACCCGACTTGAGCATATATCACTTATTTTGTGCAATACCCATTTGGACTTGAGAAAGCCAAATTAGGCAAAATCACTTAAACTACTGAGAGGTATAGAGTGGGTAATTGCATGTGATTGCTATATTACAACCCCGACTAATCAAACTTGCCCTAGAGTTTACAATCCGTTAGGTAACCACCAAGGTGGAAGTCACGGCCCTAGATCTTTTATCATTTGAAAAACAACCAAAACCAGAAATATTGTCTCCTAGTTTCATATTTGCAATAAATAACTTAAAGTAGAAGTAAAAACAACAAACAAGAATGTGGAAATGTAATTTGAGGCACATCATACAATTGCACTAAGTGTATACCTAATCCCAATTCTAACTCCCTGAGGATTCGACCCTGACTCGCGTTAGGCTTTATTATTTCTTTGACAACCTCACTACCTATATTTGTTGTGTGAGTTTGGGCGACACCAATTTTTGGCGCTGTTGCCGGGGAATTAAACAGATTTAGCAATATATCTAGGTTTTTGTTTGCTTTGTCTTCTTTTCCTTCCGAGTCACTAACTTTATATTTGAATTGATTATAGGTACGAGAATGGCTCTTAACAACGAGCCCATCGGAAATGTGCCATTGAGGGAGAAAGTGGACGATGATCAAATGGATGAGGTTCCTCTTGAACCTCAAGCAAATAGACGAGGCTCCCACCTCAAAACAATGTTCTCGTCCCTTTCCCACCTCCACCAAGAGCGGCAGCCCAACGACAATTACCGAACGAGGGTTATGCAAGTGTTATAGTCCTGCCTCGCATTATGGCGGGCAACTTCCAAATCACCAACATGATGTTTACACTACTTGAGCAACGGGGATTCTTAACCGAGGCTCCAAGTCAAAATGCTTACAAGCATCTCAAGGGGTTCGTCGATAATTATTAGGGGAGCAAGAAAACAAATGTCTCTGAAGACGTGCTGAGGTTGAGGCTATTTCCTTTTTCTCTACGGGGAAAGAGGAATTCCGTATATTTTCACATCTAGGATTTACATATACAACATATACCACTGTCAAGGGGGAAGTTCTTATTATTTAGGTTGGTTAGGTATTTCCATTTCAAAAAAAAGTAAAAAATAAAAATTGGGTTGCGTTATATATATGAAAGAGTATACAATAATGATGTATTTGGCAAATCAAATACCATGGTCTAATAATCAAACATTCTGATTAGTTGATAATATTAGTATTAGTTGGAAATTTTGTGAAAGATTCCTGTGAAAAGTTTCATTAACACGGAATTCGTGTCGAGTAGACCTTGTTGTTGTGAGAATTCTTAATTCATGAGTTGTAGGGAGGGATTTATGTCACCACAAACAGAGACTAAAGCAAGTGTTGGATTCAAAGCTGGTGTTAAAGAGTACAAATTGACTTATTATACTCCTGAGTACCAAACCAAGGATACTGATATATTGGCAGCATTCCGAGTAACTCCTCAACCTGGAGTTCCACCTGAAGAAGCAGGGGCCGCGGTAGCTGCCGAATCTTCTACTGGTACATGGACAACTGTATGGACCGATGGACTTACCAGCCTTGATCGTTACAAAGGGCGATGCTACCGCATCGAGCGTGTTGTTGGAGAAAAAGATCAATATATTGCTTATGTAGCTTACCCTTTAGACCTTTTTGAAGAAGGTTCTGTTACCAACATGTTTACTTCCATTGTAGGTAACGTATTTGGGTTCAAAGCCCTGCGCGCTCTACGTCTGGAAGATCTGCGAATCCCTCCTGCTTATGTTAAAACTTTCCAAGGTCCGCCTCATGGGATCCAAGTTGAAAGAGATAAATTGAACAAGTATGGTCGTCCCCTGTTGGGATGTACTATTAAACCTAAATTGGGGTTATCTGCTAAAAACTACGGTAGAGCTGTTTATGAATGTCTTCGCGGTGGACTTGATTTTACCAAAGATGATGAGAACGTGAACTCACAACCATTTATGCGTTGGAGAGATCGTTTCTTATTTTGTGCCGAAGCACTTTATAAAGCACAGGCTGAAACAGGTGAAATCAAAGGGCATTACTTGAATGCTACTGCAGGTACATGCGAAGAAATGATCAAAAGAGCTGTATTTGCTAGAGAATTGGGCGTTCCGATCGTAATGCATGACTACTTAACGGGGGGATTCACCGCAAATACTAGCTTGGCTCATTATTGCCGAGATAATGGTCTACTTCTTCACATCCACCGTGCAATGCATGCGGTTATTGATAGACAGAAGAATCATGGTATCCACTTCCGGGTATTAGCAAAAGCGTTACGTATGTCTGGTGGAGATCATATTCACTCTGGTACCGTAGTAGGTAAACTTGAAGGTGAAAGAGACATAACTTTGGGCTTTGTTGATTTACTGCGTGATGATTTTGTTGAACAAGATCGAAGTCGCGGTATTTATTTCACTCAAGATTGGGTCTCTTTACCAGGTGTTCTACCCGTGGCTTCAGGAGGTATTCACGTTTGGCATATGCCTGCTCTGACCGAGATCTTTGGGGATGATTCCGTACTACAGTTCGGTGGAGGAACTTTAGGACATCCTTGGGGTAATGCGCCAGGTGCCGTAGCTAATCGAGTAGCTCTAGAAGCATGTGTAAAAGCTCGTAATGAAGGACGTGATCTTGCTCAGGAAGGTAATGAAATTATTCGCGAGGCTTGCAAATGGAGCCCGGAACTAGCTGCTGCTTGTGAAGTATGGAAAGAGATCGTATTTAATTTTGCAGCAGTGGACGTTTTGGATAAGTAAAAACAGTAGACATTAGCAGATAAATTAGCAGGAAATAAAGAAGGATAAGGAGAAAGAACTCAAGTAATTATCCTTCGTTCTCTTAATTGAATTGCAATTAAACTCGGCCCAATCTTTTACTAAAAGGATTGAGCCGAATACAACAAAGATTCTATTGCATATATTTTGACTAAGTATATACTTACCTAGATATACAAGATTTGAAATACAAAATCTAGAAAACTAAATCAAAATCTAAGACTCAAATCTTTCTATTGTTGTCTTGGATCCACAATTAATCCTACGGATCCTTAGGATTGGTATATTCTTTTCTATCCTGTAGTTTGTAGTTTCCCTGAATCAAGCCAAGTATCACACCTCTTTCTACCCATCCTGTATATTGTCCCCTTTGTTCCGTGTTGAAATAGAACCTTAATTTATTACTTATTTTTTTATTAAATTTTAGATTTGTTAGTGATTAGATATTAGTATTAGACGAGATTTTACGAAACAATTATTTTTTTATTTCTTTATAGGAGAGGACAAATCTCTTTTTTCGATGCGAATTTGACACGACATAGGAGAAGCCGCCCTTTATTAAAAATTATATTATTTTAAATAATATAAAGGGGGTTCCAACATATTAATATATAGTGAAGTGTTCCCCCAGATTCAGAACTTTTTTTCAATACTCACAATCCTTATTAGTTAATAATCCTAGTGATTGGATTTCTATGCTTAGTCTGATAGGAAATAAGATATTCAAATAAATAATTTTATAGCGAATGACTATTCATCTATTGTATTTTCATGCAAATAGGGGGCAAGAAAACTCTATGGAAAGATGGTGGTTTAATTCGATGTTGTTTAAGAAGGAGTTCGAACGCAGGTGTGGGCTAAATAAATCAATGGGCAGTCTTGGTCCTATTGAAAATACCAATGAAGATCCAAATCGAAAAGTGAAAAACATTCATAGTTGGAGGAATCGTGACAATTCTAGTTGCAGTAATGTTGATTATTTATTCGGCGTTAAAGACATTCGGAATTTCATCTCTGATGACACTTTTTTAGTTAGTGATAGGAATGGAGACAGTTATTCCATCTATTTTGATATTGAAAATCATATTTTTGAGATTGACAACGATCATTCTTTTCTGAGTGAACTAGAAAGTTCTTTTTATAGTTATCGAAACTCGAATTATCGGAATAATGGATTTAGGGGCGAAGATCCCTACTATAATTCTTACATGTATGATACTCAATATAGTTGGAATAATCACATTAATAGTTGCATTGATAGTTATCTTCAGTCTCAAATCTGTATAGATACTTCCATTATAAGTGGTAGTGAGAATTACGGTGACAGTTACATTTATAGGGCCGTTTGTGGTGGTGAAAGTCGAAATAGTAGTGAAAACGAGGGTTCCAGTAGACGAACTCGCACGAAGGGCAGTGATTTAACTATAAGAGAAAGTTCTAATGATCTCGAGGTAACTCAAAAATACAGGCATTTGTGGGTTCAATGCGAAAATTGTTATGGATTAAATTATAAGAAATTTTTGAAATCAAAAATGAATATTTGTGAACAATGTGGATATCATTTGAAAATGAGTAGTTCAGATAGAATTGAA